>NW_027490221.1:198646-315836 GCF_050948175.1 Xylocopa sonorina | reverse complement strand
TCACTGCTATGTTTCATGATAAGATATAATATTCATTATGGAGTGTTATGTATACCTCGTACTCACTTCAAAAGAAAGTAAATGCGACCCTTCCATGCTAGGGAATAGCCTTTGCAGATGTCTACGTATCGTAGCAATAGAGTTCTAATGCTTCTTAGAACGCGATATCGCATCTCACATTTATGTTTCATGATAAGATATAATATTCATTGCGAAGTGTCATGTATACCTCGTACTCACGTCACAAGGATGTAAATGCGACACTTCCTTGCTAGGAAATAGCGTTTCCAGATGACTACGTGTCGAAACAATAGAGTTCTAATGATTCTTAAAATGCCATATCGCATCTCACTTCTATGTTTCATGATAAGATATAATATTCATTGCGAAGTGTCATGCATACCTCGTATTCACTTCAAAAGAATGTAAATGCGACACTTCCATGCTAGGAAGTAGCGTTTGCAGGTGTCTACGTATCGTAGCAATAGGGTTCTAATACTTCTTAAAATGCGATATCGCATCACACTTCTATGTTTCATGATAAGATATAATATTCATTGCGAAGTGTCATGTATACCTCGTTTTCACTTCACAAGAATGTAAATGCGACACTTCCATGCTAGGAAATATCGTTTGCAGATGTCTACGTATCGTAGCAATAGAGTTCTAAAGCTTCTTAAAACGAGATGTCGCATCTCATATCTATGTTTCATGATCAGATATAATATTCATTGCGAAGTGTCATGTATACCTCGTATTCACTTCAAAAGGATGTAAATGCGACACTTCCTTGCTAGGAAATAGCGTTTCCAGATGACTACGTATCGCAGCAATAGAGTTCCAATGCTTCCTAAAACGCGATATCGCATCTCCCTCCTATGTTTCATGATAAGGTATAATATTCATTGCGAAGTGTCATGTATACCTCGTATTCACTTCAAATGAATGTAAATGCGACACTTCCATGCTAGGAAATAGCGTTTGCAGATGTCTACGTATCGCAGCAATAGAGTTCCAATGCTTCCTAAAACGCGATATCGCATCACTCTTCTATGTTTCATGATAAGGTATAATATTCATAGCGAAGTGTCATGTATACCTCGTATTCGCTTCAAATGAATGTAAATGCGACACTTCCATGCTAGGAAATAGCGTTTGCAGATGTCTACGTATCGTAGCAATAGAGTTCTAATGCTTCTTAAAACGCGATATCGCATCTCACTGCTATGTTTCATGATAAGATATAATATTCATTATGGAGTGTTATGTATACCTCGTACTCACTTCAAAAGAAAGTAAATGCGACCCTTCCATGCTAGGGAATGGCCTTTGCAGATGTCTACGTATCGTAGCAGTAGAGTTCAAATGCTTCTTAGAACGCGATATCGCGTCTCACATTTATGTTTCATGATAAGATATAATATTCATTGCGAAATGTCACGTATACCTCGTTTTCACTTCACAAGAATGTAAATGCGACACTTCCTTGCTAGGAAATATTGTTTGCAGATGTCTACGTATCACAGCAATAGAGTACTAATGCTTCTTAAAACGAGATGTCGTATTTCATATCGATGTTTCGTAATAAGATATAATATTCATTGTGTAATGATATGTATACCTCGTATTCACTTCAGTGGAATGTAAGTGCGAAATTTCCTTGCTAGGAAATAGAGTTTGCAGATGTCTACGTATATAGGCAATAGAGTTCTAATGCTTCTCAAAACGCGATATAGCACCTCATTCCTATGTTTCATGATAAGATATAATATTCATTGCGAAGTGTCATGTATACCTCGTACTCACTTCAAAAGAATGTAAATGCGACCCTTCCATGCTAGGGAATAGCCTTTGCAGATGTCTACGTATCGTAGCAATAGAGTTCTAATGCTTCTTAGAACGCGATATCGCATCTCACTTTTATGTTTCATGATAAGATATAATATTCATTGCGAAGTGTCATGTATACCTCGTATTCACTTCAAAAGAATGTAAATGCGACACTTCCTTGCTAGGAAATAGCGTTTGCAGATGACTACGTATCGTAGCAATGGAGTTCTAATGCTTCTTAAAACGCGATATCGCATCTCACTGCTATGTTTCAAGAGAAGATATAATGTTCATTGCGAAGTGTCATGTGTATCTCGTATTCACTTCAAAAGGATGTAAATGCGACACTTCCTTGCTAGGAAATAGCGTTTCCAGATGACTACGTATCGCAGCAATAGAGTTCCAATGCTTCCTAAAACGCGATATCGCAT
This sequence comes from Xylocopa sonorina, assembly GCF_050948175.1. Taxonomy (NCBI): domain Eukaryota; kingdom Metazoa; phylum Arthropoda; class Insecta; order Hymenoptera; family Apidae; genus Xylocopa; species Xylocopa sonorina. Next base: position 313,575 of record NW_027490221.1, on the reverse strand, counting down.
CTCCCTCCTATGTTTCATGATAAGGTATAATATTCATTGCGAAGTGTCATGTATACCTCGTATTCACTTCAAATGAATGTAAATGCGACACTTCCATGCTAGGAAATAGCGTTTGCAGATGTCTACGTATCGCAGCAATAGAGTCCCAATGCTTCCTAAAACGCGATATCGCATCACTCTTCTATGTTTCATGATAAGGTATAATATTCATAGCGACGTGTCATGTATACCTCGTATTCGCTTCAAATGAATGTAAATGCGACACTTCCATGCTAGGAAATAGCGTTTGCAGATGTCTACGTATCGTAGCAATAGAGTTCTAATGCTTCTTAAAACGCGATATCGTATCTCACTGCTATGTTTCATGATAAGATATAATATTCATTATGGAGTGTTATGTATACCTCGTACTCACTTCAAAAGAAAGTAAATGCGACCCTTCCATGCTAGGGAATAGCCTTTGCAGATGTCTACGTATCGTAGCAATAGAGTTCAAATGCTTCTTAGAACGCGATATCGCGTCTCACATTTATGTTTCATGATAAGATATAATATTCATTGCGAAATGTCATGTATACCTCGTTTTCACTTCACAAGAATGTAAATGCGACACTTCCTTGCTAGGAAATATTGTTTGCAGATGTCTACGTATCACAGCAATAGAGTACTAATGCTTCTTAAAACGAGATGTCGTATTTCATATCTATGTTTCGTAATAAGATATAATATTCATTGTGTAATGTTATGTATACCTCGTATTCACTTCAGTGGAATGTAAGTGCGAAATTTCCTTGCTAGGAAATAGAGTTTGCAGATGTCTACGTATATAGGCAATAGAGTTCTAATGCTTCTCAAAACGCGATATAGCACCTCATTCCTATGTTTCATGATAAGATATAATATTCATTGCGAAGTGTCATGTATACCTCGTACTCACTTCAAAAGAATGTAAATGCGACCCTTCCATGCTAGGGAATAGCCTTTGCAGATGTCTACGTATCGTAGCAATAGAGTTCTAATGCTTCTTAGAACGCGATATCGCATCTCACTTTTATATTTCATGATAAGATATAATATTCATTGCGAAGTGTCATGTATACCTCGTATTCACTTCAAAAGAATGTAAATGCGACACTTCCTTGCTAGGAAATAGCGTTTCCAGATGACTACGTATCGTAGCAATGGAGTTCTAATGCTTCTTAAAACGCGATATCGCATCTCACTGCTATGTTTCAAGAGAAGATATAATGTTCATTGCGAAGTGTCATGTATATCTCGTATTCACATCAAAAGAATGTAAATGCGACACTTCCATGCTAGGAAATATCGTTTGCAGATGTCTACGTATCGTAGCAATAGAGTTCTAATGCTTCTTAAAACGAGATGTCGCATCTCATATCTATGTTTCATGATCAGATATAATATTCATTGCGAAGTGTCATGTATACCTCGTATTCACTTCAAAAGGATGTAAATGCGACACTTCCTTGCTAGGAAATAGCGTTTCCAGATGACTACGTATCGCAGCAATAGAGTTCCAATGCTTCCTAAAACGCGATATCGCATCTCCCTCCTATGTTTCACGATAAGGTATAATATTCATTGCGAAGTGTCATGTATACCTCGTATTCACTTCAAATGAATGTAAATGCGACACTTCCATGCTAGGAAATAGCGTTTGCAGATGTCTACGTATCGCAGCAATAGAGTTCCAATGCTTCCTAAAACGCGATATCGCATCACTCTTCTATGTTTCATGATAAGGTATAATATTCATAGCGAAGTGTCATGTATACCTCGTATTCGCTTCAAATGAATGTAAATGCGACACTTCCATGCTAGGAAATAGCGTTTGCAGATGTCTACGTATCGTAGCAATAGAGTTCTAATGCTTCTTAAAACGCGATATCGCATCTCACTGCTATGTTTCATGATAAGATATAATATTCATTATGGAGTGTTATGTATACCTCGTACTCACTTCAAAAGAAAGTAAATGCGACCCTTCCATGCTAGGGAATAGCCTTTGCAGATGTCTACGTATCGTAGCAATAGAGTTCTAATGCTTCTTAGAACGCGATATAGCGTCTCACATTTATGTTTCATGATAAGATATAATATTCATTGCGACGTGTCATGTATACCTCGTATTCACTTCAAAAGAATGTAAATGCGACACTTCCATGCTAGGAAATAGCGTTTGCAGATGTGTACGTATCGTAGCAATAGAGTTCTAGTGCTTCTCAAAACGCGATACAGCACCTCATTCCTATGTTTCATGATAAGATAAAATATTCATTGCGAAGTGTCATGTATATCTCGTATTCACTTCAAATGAATGTAAATGCGACACTTCCATGCTAGGAAATAGCGTTTGCAGATGTCTACGTATCGTAGCAATAGAGTTCTAATGCTTCTTAGAACGCGATATCGCATCTCACTTTTATGTTTCATGATAAGATATAATATTCATTGCGACGTGTCATGTATACCTCGTATTCACATCAAAAGAATGTAAATGCGACACTTCCATGCTAGGAAATAGCGTTTGCAGATGTCTACGTATCGTAGCAATAGAGTTCTAGTGCTTCTCAAAACGCGATATAGCACCTCATTCCTATGTTTCATGATAAGATATAATATTCATTGCGAAGTGTCATGTATATCTCGTATTCACTTCAAACGAATGTAAATGCGACACTTCCATGCTAGGAAATAGCGTTTGCAGATGTCTACGTATCGCAGCAATAGAGTTCAAATGCTTCCTAAAACGCGATATCGCAACACTCTTCTATGTTTCATGATAAGGTATAATATTCATTACGAAGTGTCATGTATACCTCGTATTCACTTCAAATGAATGTAAATGCGACACTTCCATGCTAGGAAATAGCGTTTGGAGATGTCTACGTATCGTAGCAATAGAGTTCCAATGCTTCCTAAAACGCGATATCGCATCACTGTTCTATGTTTCATGATAAGGTATAATATTCATTGCGAAGTGTCATGTATATCTCGTATTCACTTCAAACGAATGTAAATGCGACACTTCCATGCTAGGAAATAGCATTTGCAGATGTCTACGTATCATAGCAATAGAGTTCTAATGCTTCTTAAAACGAGATGCCTCATTTCATTTCTATGTTCCGTGATAAGATATAATATTCATTGTTGAGTGTCATGTATACCTCGTATTCACTTCAAATGAATGTAAATGCGACACTTCCATGCTAGGAAATAGCGTTTGCAGATGTCTACGTATCGTAGCAATAGAGTTCTAATGCTTCTTAAAACGCGATATCGCATCTCACTGCTATGTTTCATGATAAGATATAATATTCATTATGGAGTGTTATGTATACCTCGTACTCACTTCAAAAGAAAGTAAATGCGACCCTTCCATGCTAGGGAATAGCCTTTGCAGATGTCTACGTATCGTAGCAATAGAGTTCTAATGCTTCTTAGAACGCGATATAGCGTCTCACATTTATGTTTCATGATAAGATATAATATTCATTGCGACGTGTAATGTATACCTCGTATTCACTTCAAAAGAATGTAAATGCGACACTACCATGCTAGGAAATAGCGTTTGCAGATGTGTACGTATCGTAGCAATAGAGTTCTAGTGCTTCTCAAAACGCGATACAGCACCTCATTCCTATGTTTCATGATAAGATAAAATATTCATTGCGAAGTGTCATGTATATCTCGTATTCACTTCAAATGAATGTAAATGCGACACTTCCATGCTAGGAAATAGCGTTTGCAGATGTCTACGTATCGTAGCAATAGAGTTCTAATGCTTCTTAGAACGCGATATCGCATCTCACATTTATGTTTCATGATAAGATATAATATTCATTGCGACGTGTCATGTACACCTCGTATTCACATCAAAAGAATGTAAATGCGACACTTCCATGCTAGGAAATAGCGTTTGCAGATGTCTACGTATCGTAGCAATAGAGTTCTAGTGCTTCTCAAAACGCGATATAGCACCTCATTCCTATGTTTCATGATAAGATATAATATTCATTGCGAAGTGTCATGTATATCTCGTATTCACTTCAAACGAATGTAAATGCGACACTTCCATGCTAGGAAATACCGTTTGCAGATGTCTACGTATCGCAGCAATAGAGTTCTAATGCTTCTTAGAACGCGATATCGCATCTCACTTTTATGTTTCATGATAAGATATAACATTCATTGCGACGTGTCATGTATACCTCGTATTCACTTCAAAAGAATGTGAATGCGACACTTCCATGCTAGGAAATAGCGTTTGCAGATGTCTACGTATCGTAGCAATAGAGTTCTAGTGCTTCTCGAAACGCGATATAGCACCTCATTCCTATGTTTCATGATAAGATATAATATTCATTGCGAAGTGTCATGTATATCTCGTATTCACTTCAAACGAATGTAAATGCGACACTTCCATGCTAGGAAATAGCGTTTGCAGATGTCTACGTATCGCAGCAATAGAGTTCAAATGCTTCCTAAAACGCGATATCGCATCACTGTTCTATGTTTCATGATAAGGTATAATATTCATTGCGAAGTGTCATGTATATCTCGTATTCACTTCAAACGAATGTAAATGCGACACTTCCATGCTAGTGAAATACCGTTTGCAGATGTCTACGTATCGCAGCAATAGAGTTCTAGTGCTTCTCAAAACGCGAATATAGCACCTCATTCCTATGTTTCATGATAAGATATAACATTCATTGCGACGTGTCATGTATACCTCATTCACTTCAAAAGAATGTGAATGCGACACTTCCATGCTAGGAAATAGCGTTTGCAGATGTCTACGTATCGTAGCAATAGAGTTCTAGTGCTTCTCGAAACGCGATATAGCACCTCATTCCTATGTTTCATGATAAGATATAATATTCATTGCGAAGTGTCATGTATATCTCGTATTCACTTCAAACGAATGTAAATGCGACACTTCCATGCTAGGAAATAGCGTTTGCAGATGTCTACGTATCGCAGCAATAGAGTTCAAATGCTTCCTAAAACGCGATATCGCATCACTGTTCTATGTTTCATGATAAGGTATAATATTCATTGCGAAGTGTCATGTATACCTCGTATTCACTTCAAAGGATGTAAATGCAACACTTCCATGCTAGGAGGTAGGGTTTGCAGATGTCAACGTATCGTAGCAATAGGGTTCTAATGCTTCTTAAAATGCCATATCGCATCACACTTCTATGTTTCATGATAAGGTATAATATTCATTGCGAAGTGTCATGTATACCTCGATTTCACTTCACAAGAATGTAAATGCGACACTTCCTTGCTAGGAAATATTGTTTGCAGATGTCTACGTATCGTAGCAATGGAGTTCTAATGCTTCTTAAAACGCGATATCGCATCTCACTGCTATGTTTCAAGAGAAGATATAATGTTCATTGCGAGGTGTCATGTATATCTCGTATTCACATCAAAAGAATGTAAATGCGACACTTCCATGCTAGGAAATATCGTTTGCAGATGTCTACGTATCGTAGCAATAGAGTTCTAATGCTTCTTAAAACGAGATGTCGCATCTCATATCTATGATTCATGATCAGATATAATATTCATTGCGAAGTGTCATGTATACCTCGTATTCACTTCAAAAGGATGTAAATGCGACACTTCCTTGCTAGGAAATAGCGTTTCCAGATGACTACGTATCGCAGCAATAGAGTTCCAATGCTTCCTAAAACGCGATATCGCATCTCCCTCCTATGTTTCATGATAAGGTATAATATTCATTGCGAAGTGTCATGTATACCTCGTATTCACTTCAAATGAATGTAAATGCGACACTTCCATGCTAGGAAATAGCGTTTGCAGATGTCTACGTATCGCAGCAATAGAGTTCCAATGCTTCCTAAAACGCGATATCGCATCACTCTTCTATGTTTCATGATAAGGTATAATATTCATAGCGAAGTGTCATGTATACCTCGTATTCGCTTCAAATGAATGTAAATGCGACACTTCCATGCTAGGAAATAGCGTTTGCAGATGTCTACGTATCGTAGCAATAGAGTTCTAATGCTTCTTAAAACGCGATATCGCATCTCACTGCTATGTTTCATTATAAGATATAATATTCATTATGGAGTGTTATGTATACCTCGTACTCACTTCAAAAGAAAGTAAATGCGACCCTTCCATGCTAGGGAATAGCCTTTTCAGATGTCTACGTATCGTAGCAATAGAGTTCTAATGCTTCTTAGAACGCGATATAGCGTCTCACATTTATGTTCATGATAAGGTATAATATTCATAGCGAAGTGTCATGTATACCTCGTATTCACTTCAAAAGAATGTGAATGCGACACTTCCATGCTAGGAAATAGCGTCTGCAGATGTCTACGTATCGTAGCAATAGAGTTCTAGTGCTTCTCGAAACGCGATATAGCACCTCATGCCTATGTTTCATGATAAGATATAATATTCATTGCGAAGTGTCATGTGTATCTCGTATTCACTTCAAACGAATGTAAATGCGACACTTCCATGCTAGGAAATAGCGTTTGCAGATGTCTACGTATCGCAGCAATAGAGTTCAAATGCTTCCTAAAACGCGATATCGCAACACTCTTCTATGTTTCATGATAAGGTATAATATTCATTACGAAGTGTCATGTATACCTCGTATTCACTTCAAATGAATGTAAATGCGACACTTCCATGCTAGGAAATAGCGTTTGGAGATGTCTACGTATCGTAGCAATAGAGTTCCAATGCTTCCTAAAACGCGATATCGCATCACTGTTCTATGTTTCATGATAAGGTATAATATTCATTGCGAAGTGTCATGTATATCTCGTATTCACTTCAAACGAATGTAAATGCGACACTTCCATGCTAGGAAATAGCATTTGCAGATGTCTACGTATCATAGCAATAGAGTTCTAATGCTTCTTAAAACGAGATGCCTCATTTCATTTCTATGTTCCGTGATAAGATATAATATTCATTGTTGAGTGTCATGTATACCTCGTATTCACTTCAAATGAATGTAAATGCGACACTTCCATGCTAGGAAATAGCGTTTGCAGATGTCTACGTATCGTAGCAATAGAGTTCTAATGCTTCTTAAAACGCGATATCGCATCTCACTGCTATGTTTCATGATAAGATATAATATTCATTATGGAGTGTTATGTATACCTCGTACTCACTTCAAAAGAAAGTAAATGCGACCCTTCCATGCTAGGGAATAGCCTTTGCAGATGTCTACGTATCGTAGCAATAGAGTTCTAATGCTTCTTAGAACGCGATATAGCGTCTCACATTTATGTTTCATGATAAGATATAATATTCATTGCGACGTGTAATGTATACCTCGTATTCACTTCAAAAGAATGTAAATGCGACACTACCATGCTAGGAAATAGCGTTTGCAGATGTGTACGTATCGTAGCAATAGAGTTCTAGTGCTTCTCAAAACGCGATACAGCACCTCATTCCTATGTTTCATGATAAGATAAAATATTCATTGCGAAGTGTCATGTATATCTCGTATTCACTTCAAATGAATGTAAATGCGACCCTTCCATGCTAGGGAATAGCCTTTGCAGATGTCTACGTATCGTAGCAATAGAGTTCTAATGCTTCTTAGAACGCGATATAGCGTCTCACATTTATGTTTCATGATAAGATATAATATTCATTGCGACGTGTCATGTATACCTCGTATTCACTTCAAAAGAATGTAAATGCGACACTTCCATGCTAGGAAATAGCGTTTGCAGATGTGTACGTATCGTAGCAATAGAGTTCTAGTGCTTCTCAAAACGCGATACAGCACCTCATTCCTATGTTTCATGATAAGATATAATATTCATTGCGAAGTGTCATGTATACCTCGTATTCACTTCAAAAGAATGTGAATGCGACACTTCCATGCTAGGAAATAGCGTTTGCAGATGTCTACGTATCGTAGCAATAGAGTTCTAGTGCTTCTCGAAACGCGATATAGCACCTCATGCCTATGATTCATGATAAGATATAATATTCATTGCGAAGTGTCATGTGTATCTCGTATTCACTTCAAACGAATGTAAATGCGACACTTCCATGCTAGGAAATAGCGTTTGCAGATGTCTACGTATCGCAGCAATAGAGTTCAAATGCTTCCTAAAACGCGATATCGCAACACTCTTCTATGTTTCATGATAAGGTATAATATTCATTACGAAGTGTCATGTATACCTCGTATTCACTTCAAATGAATGTAAATGCGACACTTCCATGCTAGGAAATAGCGTTTGGAGATGTCTACGTATCGTAGCAATAGAGTTCCAATGCTTCCTAAAACGCGATATCGCATCACTGTTCTATGTTTCATGATAAGGTATAATATTCATTGCGAAGTGTCATGTATATCTCGTATTCACTTCAAACGAATGTAAATGCGACACTTCCATGCTAGGAAATAGCATTTGCAGATGTCTACGTATCATAGCAATAGAGTTCTAATGCTTCTTAAAACGAGATGCCTCATTTCATTTCTATGTTCCGTGATAAGATATAATATTCATTGTTGAGTGTCATGTATACCTCGTATTCACTTCAAATGAATGTAAATGCGACACTTCCATGCTAGGAAATAGCGTTTGCAGATGTCTACGTATCGTAGCAATAGAGTTCTAATGCTTCTTAAAACGCGATATCGCATCTCACTGCTATGTTTCATGATAAGATATAATATTCATTATGGAGTGTTATGTATACCTCGTACTCACTTCAAAAGAAAGTAAATGCGACCCTTCCATGCTAGGGAATAGCCTTTGCAGATGTCTACGTATCGTAGCAATAGAGTTCTAATGCTTCTTAGAACGCGATATAGCGTCTCACATTTATGTTTCATGATAAGATATAATATTCATTGCGACGTGTAATGTATACCTCGTATTCACTTCAAAAGAATGTAAATGCGACACTACCATGCTAGGAAATAGCGTTTGCAGATGTGTACGTATCGTAGCAATAGAGTTCTAGTGCTTCTCAAAACGCGATACAGCACCTCATTCCTATGTTTCATGATAAGATAAAATATTCATTGCGAAGTGTCATGTATATCTCGTATTCACTTCAAATGAATGTAAATGCGACCCTTCCATGCTAGGGAATAGCCTTTGCAGATGTCTACGTATCGTAGCAATAGAGTTCTAATGCTTCTTAGAACGCGATATAGCGTCTCACATTTATGTTTCATGATAAGATATAATATTCATTGCGACGTGTCATGTATACCTCGTATTCACTTCAAAAGAATGTAAATGCGACACTTCCATGCTAGGAAATAGCGTTTGCAGATGTGTACGTATCGTAGCAATAGAGTTCTAGTGCTTCTCAAAACGCGATACAGCACCTCATTCCTATGTTTCATGATAAGATATAATATTCATTGCGAAGTGTCATGTATACCTCGTATTCACTTCAAAAGAATGTGAATGCGACACTTCCATGCTAGGAAATAGCGTTTGCAGATGTCTACGTATCGTAGCAATAGAGTTCTAGTGCTTCTCGAAACGCGATATAGCACCTCATGCCTATGATTCATGATAAGATATAATATTCATTGCGAAGTGTCATGTGTATCTCGTATTCACTTCAAACGAATGTAAATGCGACACTTCCATGCTAGGAAATAGCGTTTGCAGATGTCTACGTATCGCAGCAATAGAGTTCAAATGCTTCCTAAAACGCGATATCGCAACACTCTTCTATGTTTCATGATAAGGTATAATATTCATTACGAAGTGTCATGTATACCTCGTATTCACTTCAAATGAATGTAAATGCGACACTTCCATGCTAGGAAATAGCGTTTGGAGATGTCTACGTATCGTAGCAATAGAGTTCCAATGCTTCCTAAAACGCGATATCGCATCACTGTTCTATGTTTCATGATAAGGTATAATATTCATTGCGAAGTGTCATGTATATCTCGTATTCACTTCAAACGAATGTAAATGCGACACTTCCATGCTAGGAAATAGCATTTGCAGATGTCTACGTATCATAGCAATAGAGTTCTAATGCTTCTTAAAACGAGATGCCTCATTTCATTTCTATGTTCCGTGATAAGATATAATATTCATTGTTGAGTGTCATGTATACCTCGTATTCACTTCAAATGAATGTAAATGCGACACTTCCATGCTAGGAAATAGCGTTTGCAGATGTCTACGTATCGTAGCAATAGAGTTCTAATGCTTCTTAAAACGCGATATCGCATCTCACTGCTATGTTTCATGATAAGATATAATATTCATTATGGAGTGTTATGTATACCTCGTACTCACTTCAAAAGAAAGTAAATGCGACCCTTCCATGCTAGGGAATAGCCTTTGCAGATGTCTACGTATCGTAGCAATAGAGTTCTAATGCTTCTTAGAACGCGATATAGCGTCTCACATTTATGTTTCATGATAAGATATAATATTCATTGCGACGTGTAATGTATACCTCGTATTCACTTCAAAAGAATGTAAATGCGACACTACCATGCTAGGAAATAGCGTTTGCAGATGTGTACGTATCGTAGCAATAGAGTTCTAGTGCTTCTCAAAACGCGATACAGCACCTCATTCCTATGTTTCATGATAAGATAAAATATTCATTGCGAAGTGTCATGTATATCTCGTATTCACTTCAAATGAATGTAAATGCGACACTTCCATGCTAGGAAATAGCGTTTGCAGATGTCTACGTATCGTAGCAATAGAGTTCTAATGCTTCTTAGAACGCGATATCGCATCTCACTTTTATGTTTCATGATAAGATATAATATTCATTGCGACGTGTCATGTACACCTCGTATTCACATCAAAAGAATGTAAATGCGACACTTCCATGCTAGGAAATAGTGTTTGCAGATGTCTACGTATCGTAGCAATAGAGTTCTAATGCTTCTTAGAACGCGATATAGCGTCTCACATTTATGTTTCATGATAAGATATAATATTCATTGCGACGTGTAATGTATACCTCGTATTCACTTCAAAAGAATGTAAATGCGACACTACCATGCTAGGAAATAGCGTTTGCAGATGTGTACGTATCGTAGCAATAGAGTTCTAGTGCTTCTCGAAACGCGATATAGCACCTCATGCCTATGTTTCATGATAAGATATAATATTCATTGCGAAGTGTCATGTGTATCTCGTATTCACTTCAAACGAATGTAAATGCGACACTTCCATGCTAGGAAATAGCGTTTGCAGATGTCTACATATCGCAGCAATAGAGTTCAAATGCTTCCTAAAACGCGATATCGCAACACTCTTCTATGTTTCATGATAAGGTATAATATTCATTAAGAAGTGTCATGTATACCTCGTATTCACTTCAAATGAATGTAAATGCGACACTTCCATGCTAGGAAATAGCGTTTGGAGATGTCTACGTATCGTAGCAATAGAGTTCCAATGCTTCCTAAAACGCGATATCGCATCACTGTTCTATGTTTCATGATAAGGTATAATATTCATTGCGAAGTGTCATGTATATCTCGTATTCACTTCAAACGAATGTAAATGCGACACTTCCATGCTAGGAAATAGCATTTGCAGATGTCTACGTATCATAGCAATAGAGTTCTAATGCTTCTTAAAACGAGATGCCTCATTTCATTTCTATGTTCCGTGATAAGATATAATATTCATTGTTGAGTGTCATGTATACCTCGTATTCACTTCAAATGAATGTAAATGCGACACTTCCATGCTAGGAAATAGCGTTTGCAGATGTCTACGTATCGTAGCAATAGAGTTCTAATGCTTCTTAAAACGCGATATCGCATCTCACTGCTATGTTTCATGATAAGATATAATATTCATTATGGAGTGTTATGTATACCTCGTACTCACTTCAAAAGAAAGTAAATGCGACCCTTCCATGCTAGGGAATAGCCTTTGCAGATGTCTACGTATCGTAGCAATAGAGTTCTAATGCTTCTTAGAACGCGATATAGCGTCTCACATTTATGTTTCATGATAAGATATAATATTCATTGCGACGTGTAATGTATACCTCGTATTCACTTCAAAAGAATGTAAATGCGACACTACCATGCTAGGAAATAGCGTTTGCAGATGTGTACGTATCGTAGCAATAGAGTTCTAGTGCTTCTCAAAACGCGATACAGCACCTCATTCCTATGTTTCATGATAAGATAAAATATTCATTGCGAAGTGTCATGTATATCTCGTATTCACTTCAAATGAATGTAAATGCGACCCTTCCATGCTAGGGAATAGCCTTTGCAGATGTCTACGTATCGTAGCAATAGAGTTCTAATGCTTCTTAGAACGCGATATAGCGTCTCACATTTATGTTCCGTGATAAGATATAATATTCATTGTTGAGTGTCATGTATACCTCGTATTCACTTCAAATGAATGTAAATGCGACACTTCCATGCTAGGAAATAGCGTTTGCAGATGTCTACGTATCGTAGCAATAGAGTTCTAATGCTTCTTAAAACGCGATATAGCGTCTCACATTTATGTTTCATGATAAGATATAATATTCATTGCGACGTGTAATGTATACCTCGTATTCACTTCAAAAGAATGTAAATGCGACACTACCATGCTAGGAAATAGCGTTTGCAGATGTGTACGTATCGTAGCAATAGAGTTCTAGTGCTTCTCGAAACGCGATATAGCACCTCATGCCTATGTTTCATGATAAGATATAATATTCATTGCGAAGTGTCATGTGTATCTCGTATTCACTTCAAACGAATGTAAATGCGACACTTCCATGCTAGGAAATAGCGTTTGCAGATGTCTACATATCGCAGCAATAGAGTTCAAATGCTTCCTAAAACGCGATATCGCAACACTCTTCTATGTTTCATGATAAGGTATAATATTCATTAAGAAGTGTCATGTATACCTCGTATTCACTTCAAATGAATGTAAATGCGACACTTCCATGCTAGGAAATAGCGTTTGGAGATGTCTACGTATCGTAGCAATAGAGTTCCAATGCTTCCTAAAACGCGATATCGCATCACTGTTCTATGTTTCATGATAAGGTATAATATTCATTGCGAAGTGTCATGTATATCTCGTATTCACTTCAAACGAATGTAAATGCGACACTTCCATGCTAGGAAATAGCATTTGCAGATGTCTACGTATCATAGCAATAGAGTTCTAATGCTTCTTAAAACGAGATGCCTCATTTCATTTCTATGTTCCGTGATAAGATATAATATTCATTGTTGAGTGTCATGTATACCTCGTATTCACTTCAAATGAATGTAAATGCGACACTTCCATGCTAGGAAATAGCGTTTGCAGATGTCTACGTATCGTAGCAATAGAGTTCTAATGCTTCTTAAAACGCGATATCGCATCTCACTGCTATGTTTCATGATAAGATATAATATTCATTATGGAGTGTTATGTATACCTCGTACTCACTTCAAAAGAAAGTAAATGCGACCCTTCCATGCTAGGGAATAGCCTTTGCAGATGTCTACGTATCGTAGCAATAGAGTTCTAATGCTTCTTAGAACGCGATATAGCGTCTCACATTTATGTTTCATGATAAGATATAATATTCATTGCGACGTGTAATGTATACCTCGTATTCACTTCAAAAGAATGTAAATGCGACACTACCATGCTAGGAAATAGCGTTTGCAGATGTGTACGTATCGTAGCAATAGAGTTCTAGTGCTTCTCAAAACGCGATACAGCACCTCATTCCTATGTTTCATGATAAGATAAAATATTCATTGCGAAGTGTCATGTATATCTCGTATTCACTTCAAATGAATGTAAATGCGACCCTTCCATGCTAGGGAATAGCCTTTGCAGATGTCTACGTATCGTAGCAATAGAGTTCTAATGCTTCTTAGAACGCGATATAGCGTCTCACATTTATGTTCCGTGATAAGATATAATATTCATTGTTGAGTGTCATGTATACCTCGTATTCACTTCAAATGAATGTAAATGCGACACTTCCATGCTAGGAAATAGCGTTTGCAGATGTCTACGTATCGTAGCAATAGAGTTCTAATGCTTCTTAGAACGCGATATCGCATCTCACTTTTATGTTTCATGATAAGATATAATATTCATTGCGAAGTGTCATGTATACCTCGTATTCACTTCAAAGGATGTAAATGCAACACTTCCATGCTAGGAGGTAGGGTTTGCAGATGTCAACGTATCGTAGCAATAGGGTCCTAATGCTTCTTAAAATGCCATATCGCATCACACTTCTATGTTTCATGATAAGGTATAATATTCATTGCGAAGTGTCATGTATACCTCGATTTCACTTCACAAGAATGTAAATGCGACACTTCCTTGCTAGGAAATATTGTTTGCAGATGTCTACGTATCGTAGCAATGGAGTTCTAATGCTTCTTAAAACGCGATATCGCATCTCACTGCTATGTTTCAAGAGAAGATATAATGTTCATTGCGAGGTGTCATGTATATCTCGTATTCACATCAAAAGAATGTAAATGCGACACTTCCATGCTAGGAAATATCGTTTGCAGATGTCTACGTATCGTAGCAATAGAGTTCTAATGCTTCTTAAAACGAGATGTCGCATCTCATATCTATGATTCATGATCAGATATAATATTCATTGCGAAGTGTCATGTATACCTCGTATTCACTTCAAATGAATGTAAATGCGACACTTCCATGCTAGGAAATAGCGTTTGCAGATGTCTACGTATCGCAGCAATAGAGTTCCAATGCTTCCTAAAACGCGATATCGCATCACTCTTCTATGTTTCATGATAAGGTATAATATTCATAGCGAAGTGTCATGTATACCTCGTATTCGCTTCAAATGAATGTAAATGCGACACTTCCATGCTAGGAAATAGCGTTTGCAGATGTCTACGTATCGTAGCAATAGAGTTCTAATGCTTCTTAAAACGCGATATCGCATCTCACTGCTATGTTTCATGATAAGATATAATATTCATTATGGAGTGTTATGTATACCTCGTACTCACTTCAAAAGAAAGTAAATGCGACCCTTCCATGCTAGGGAATAGCCTTTGCAGATGTCTACGTATCGTAGCAATAGAGTTCTAATGCTTCTTAGAACGCGATATAGCGTCTCACATTTATGTTTCATGATAAGATATAATATTCATTGCGACGTGTCATGTATACCTCGTATTCACTTCAAAAGAATGTAAATGCGACACTTCCATGCTAGGAAATAGCGTTTGCAGATGTGTACGTATCGTAGCAATAGAGTTCTAGTGCTTCTCAAAACGCGATACAGCACCTCATTCCTATGTTTCATGATAAGATATAATATTCATTGCGAAGTGTCATGTATACCTCGTATTCACTTCAAAAGAATGTGAATGCGACACTTCCATGCTAGGAAATAGCGTTTGCAGATGTCTACGTATCGTAGCAATAGAGTTCTAATGCTTCTCGAAACGCGATATAGCACCTCATTCCTATGTTTCATGATAAGATATAATATTCATTGCGAAGTGTCATGTATATCTCGTATTCACTTCAAACGAATGTAAATGCGACACTTCCATGCTAGGAATAGCGTTTGCAGATGTCTACGTATCGCAGCAATAGAGTTCAAATGCTTCCTAAAACGCGATATCGCAACACTCTTCTATGTTTCATGATAAGGTATAATATTCATTACGAAGTGTCATGTATACCTCGTATTCACTTCAAATGAATGTAAATGCGACACTTCCATGCTAGGAAATAGCGTTTGGAGATGTCTACGTATCGTAGCAATAGAGTTCCAATGCTTCCTAAAACGCGATATCGCATCACTGTTCTATGTTTCATGATAAGGTATAATATTCATTGCGAAGTGTCATGTATATCTCGTATTCACTTCAAACGAATGTAAATGCGACACTTCCATGCTAGGAAATAGCATTTGCAGATGTCTACGTATCATAGCAATAGAGTTCTAATGCTTCTTAAAACGAGATGCCTCATTTCATTTCTATGTTCCGTGATAAGATATAATATTCATTGTTGAGTGTCATGTATACCTCGTATTCACTTCAAATGAATGTAAATGCGACACTTCCATGCTAGGAAATAGCGTTTGCAGATGTCTACGTATCGTAGCAATAGAGTTCTAATGCTTCTTAAAACGAGATGTCGCATCTCATATCTATGTTTCATGATCAGATATAATATTCATTGCGAAGTGTCATGTATACCTCGTATTCACTTCAAAAGGATGTAAATGCGACACTTCCTTGCTAGGAAATAGCGTTTCCAGATGACTACGTATCGCAGCAATAGAGTTCCAATGCTTCCTAAAACGCGATATCGCATCTCCCTCCTATGTTTCATGATAAGGTATAATATTCATTGCGAAGTGTCATGTATATCTCGTATTCACTTCAAACGAATGTAAATGCGACACTTCCATGCTAGGAAATAGCATTTGCAGATGTCTACGTATCATAGCAATAGAGTTCTAATGCTTCTTAAAACGAGATGCCTCATTTCATTTCTATGTTCCGTGATAAGATATAATATTCATTGTTGAGTGTCATGTATACCTCGTATTCACTTCAAATGAATGTAAATGCGACACTTCCATGCTAGGAAATAGCGTTTGCAGATGTCTACGTATCGTAGCAATAGAGTTCTAATGCTTCTTAAAACGAGATGTCGCATCTCATATCTATGTTTCATGATAAGATATAATATTCATTGCGAAGTGTCATGTATATCTCGTATCCACTTCAAACGAATGTAAATGCGACACTTCCATGCTAGGAAATACCGTTTGCAGATGTCTACGTATCGCAGCAATAGAGTTCTAATGCTTCTTAGAACGCGATATCGCATCTCACTTTTATGTTTCATGATAAGATATAACATTCATTGCGACGTGTCATGTATACCTCGTATTCACTTCAAAAGAATGTGAATGCGACACTTCCATGCTAGGAAATAGCGTTTGCAGATGTCTACGTATCGTAGCAATAGAGTTCTAATGCTTCTTAAAACGCGATATCGCATCTCACTGCTATGTTTCATGATAAGATATAATATTCATTATGGAGTGTTATGTATACCTCGTACTCACTTCAAAAGAAAGTAAATGCGACCCTTCCATGCTAGGGAATAGCCTTTGCAGATGTCTACGTATCGTAGCAATAGAGTTCTAATGCTTCTTAGAACGCGATATAGCGTCTCACATTTATGTTTCATGATAAGATATAATATTCATTGCGACGTGTCATGTATACCTCGTATTCACTTCAAAAGAATGTAAATGCGACACTTCCATGCTAGGAAATAGCGTTTGCAGATGTGTACGTATCGTAGCAATAGAGTTCTAGTGCTTCTCAAAACGCGATACAGCACCTCATTCCTATGTTTCATGATAAGATATAATATTCATTGCGAAGTGTCATGTATACCTCGTATTCACTTCAAAAGAATGTGAATGCGACACTTCCATGCTAGGAAATAGCGTTTGCAGATGTCTACGTATCGTAGCAATAGAGTTCTAATGCTTCTCGAAACGCGATATAGCACCTCATTCCTATGTTTCATGATAAGATATAATATTCATTGCGAAGTGTCATGTATATCTCGTATTCACTTCAAACGAATGTAAATGCGACACTTCCATGCTAGGAAATAGCGTTTGCAGATGTCTACGTATCGCAGCAATAGAGTTCAAATGCTTCCTAAAACGCGATATCGCAACACTCTTCTATGTTTCATGATAAGGTATAATATTCATTACGAAGTGTCATGTATACCTCGTATTCACTTCAAATGAATGTAAATGCGACACTTCCATGCTAGGAAATAGCGTTTGGAGATGTCTACGTATCGTAGCAATAGAGTTCCAATGCTTCCTAAAACGCGATATCGCATCACTGTTCTATGTTTCATGATAAGGTATAATATTCATTGCGAAGTGTCATGTATATCTCGTATTCACTTCAAACGAATGTAAATGCGACACTTCCATGCTAGGAAATAGCATTTGCAGATGTCTACGTATCATAGCAATAGAGTTCTAATGCTTCTTAAAACGAGATGCCTCATTTCATTTCTATGTTCCGTGATAAGATATAATATTCATTGTTGAGTGTCATGTATACCTCGTATTCACTTCAAATGAATGTAAATGCGACACTTCCATGCTAGGAAATAGCGTTTGCAGATGTCTACGTATCGTAGCAATAGAGTTCTAATGCTTCTTAAAACGAGATGTCGCATCTCATATCTATGTTTCATGATCAGATATAATATTCATTGCGAAGTGTCATGTATACCTCGTATTCACTTCAAAAGGATGTAAATGCGACACTTCCTTGCTAGGAAATAGCGTTTCCAGATGACTACGTATCGCAGCAATAGAGTTCCAATGCTTCCTAAAACGCGATATCGCATCTCCCTCCTATGTTTCATGATAAGGTATAATATTCATTGCGAAGTGTCATGTATATCTCGTATTCACTTCAAACGAATGTAAATGCGACACTTCCATGCTAGGAAATAGCATTTGCAGATGTCTACGTATCATAGCAATAGAGTTCTAATGCTTCTTAAAACGAGATGCCTCATTTCATTTCTATGTTCCGTGATAAGATATAATATTCATTGTTGAGTGTCATGTATACCTCGTATTCACTTCAAATGAATGTAAATGCGACACTTCCATGCTAGGAAATAGCGTTTGCAGATGTCTACGTATCGTAGCAATAGAGTTCTAATGCTTCTTAAAACGAGATGTCGCATCTCATATCTATGTTTCATGATAAGATATAATATTCATTGCGAAGTGTCATGTATATCTCGTATTCACTCCAAACGAATGTAAATGCGACACTTCCATGCTAGGAAATACCGTTTGCAGATGTCTACGTATCGCAGCAATAGAGTTCTAATGCTTCTTAGAACGCGATATCGCATCTCACTTTTATGTTTCATGATAAGATATAACATTCATTGCGACGTGTCATGTATACCTCGTATTCACTTCAAAAGAATGTGAATGCGACACTTCCATGCTAGGAAATAGCGTTTGCAGATGTCTACGTATCGTAGCAATAGTGTTCTAGTGCTTCTCGAAACGCGATATAGCACCTCATTCCTATGTTTCATGATAAGATATAATATTCATTGCGAAGTGTCATGTATATCTCGTATTCACTTCAAACGAATGTAAATGCGACACTTCCATGCTAGGAAATAGCGTTTGCAGATGTCTACGTATCGCAGCAATAGAGTTCAAATGCTTCCTAAAACGCGATATCGCATCACTGTTCTATGTTTCATGATAAGGTATAATATTCATTGCGAAGTGTCATGTATATCTCGTATTCACTTCAAATGAATGTAAATGCGACACTTCCATGCTAGGAAATAGCGTTTGCAGATGTCTACGTATCGTAGCAATAGAGTTCTAATGCTTCTTAGAACGCGATATCGCATCTCACTTTCATGTTTCATGATAAGATATAATATTCGTTGCGAAGTGTCATGTATACCTCGTATTCACTTCAAAGGATGTAAATGCAACACTTCCATGCTAGGAGGTAGGGTTTGCAGATGTCAACGTATCGTAGCAATAGGGTTCTAATGCTTCTTAAAATGCCATATCGCATCACACTTCTATGTTTCATGATAAGGTATAATATTCATTGCGAAGTGTCATGTATACCTCGATTTCACTTCACAAGAATGTAAATGCGACACTTCCTTGCTAGGAAATATTGTTTGCATACGTCTACGTATCGTAGCAATGGAGTTCTAATGCTTCTTAAAACGCGATATCGCATCTCACTGCTATGTTTCAAGAGAAGATATAATGTTCATTGCGAGGTGTCATGTATATCTCGTATTCACATCAAAAGAATGTAAATGCGACACTTCCATGCTAGGAAATATCGTTTGCAGATGTCTACGTATCGTAGCAATAGAGTTCTAATGCTTCTTAAAACGAGATGTCGCATCTCATATCTATGACTCATGATCAGATATAATATTCATTGCGAAGTGTCATGTATACCTCGTATTCACTTCAAAAGGATGTAAATGCGACACTTCCTTGCTAGGAAATAGCGTTTGCAGATGTCTACGTATCGCAGCAATAGAGTTCTAATGCTTCTTAGAACGCGATATCGCATCTCACTTTTATGTTTCATGATAAGATATAATATTCATTGCGACGTGTCATGTATACCTCGTATTCACTTCAAAAGAATGTGAATGCGACACTTCCATGCTAGGAAATAGCGTTTGCAGATGTCTACGTATCGCAGCAATAGAGTTCCAATGCTTCCTAAAACGCGATATCGCATCACTCTTCTATGTTTCATGATAAGGTATAATATTCATAGCGAAGTGTCATGTATACCTCGTATTCGCTTCAAATGAATGTAAATGCGACACTTCCATGCTAGGAAATAGCGTTTGCAGATGTCTACGTATCGTAGCAATAGAGTTCTAATGCTTCTTAAAACGCGATATCGCATCTCACTGCTATGTTTCATGATAAGATATAATATTCATTATGGAGTGTTATGTATACCTCGTACTCACTTCAAAAGAAAGTAAATGCGACCCTTCCATGCTAGGGAATAGCCTTTGCAGATGTCTACGTATCGTAGCAATAGAGTTCTAATGCTTCTTAGAACGCGATATAGCGTCTCACATTTATGTTTCATGATAAGATATAATATTCATTGCGACGTGTCATGTATACCTCGTATTCACTTCAAAAGAATGTAAATGCGACACTTCCATGCTAGGAAATAGCGTTTGCAGATGTGTACGTATCGTAGCAATAGAGTTCTAGTGCTTCTCAAAACGCGATACAGCACCTCAATCCTATGTTTCATGATAAGATAAAATATTCATTGCGAAGTGTCATGTATATCTCGTATTCACTTCAAACGAATGTAAATGCGACACTTCCATGCTAGGAAATAGCGTTTGCAGATGTCTACGTATCGCAGCAATAGAGTTCTAATGCTTCTTAGAACGCGATATCGCATCTCACTTTTATGTTTCATGATAAGATATAATATTCATTGCGACGTGTCATGTATACCTCGTATTCACTTCAAAAGAATGTGAATGCGACACTTCCATGCTAGGAAATAGCGTTTGCAGATGTCTACGTATCGTAGCAATAGAGTTCTAGTGCTTCTCGAAACGCGATATAGCACCTCATTCCTATGTTTCATGATAAGATATAATATTCATTGCGAAGTGTCATGTATATCTCGTATTCACTTCAAACGAATGTAAATGCGACACTTCCATGCTAGGAAATAGCGTTTGCAGATGTCTACGTATCGCAGCAATAGAGCTCAAATGCTTCCTAAAACGCGATATCGCAACACTCTTCTATGTTTCATGATAAGGTATAATATTCATTACGAAGTGTCATGTATACCTCGTATTCACTTCAAATGAATGTAAATGCGACACTTCCATGCTAGGAAATAGCGTTTGGAGATGTCTACGTATCATAGCAATAGAGTTCCAATGCTTCCTAAAACGCGATATCGCATCACTGTTCTATGTTTCATGATAGGGTATAATATTCATTGCGAAGTGTCATGTATATCTCGTATTCACTTCAAACGAATGTAAATGCGACACTTCCATGCTAGGAAATAGCATTTGCAGATGTCTACGTATCATAGCAATAGAGTTCTAATGCTTCTTAAAGCGAGATGCCTCATTTCATTTCTATGTTCCGTGATAAGATATAATATTCATTGTTGAGTGTCATGTATACCTCGTATTCACTTCAAATGAATGTAAATGCGACACTTCCATGCTAGGAAATAGCGTTTGCAGATGTCTACGTATCGTAGCAATAGAGTTCTAATGCTTCTTAAAACGAGATGTCGCATCTCATATCTATGTTTCATGATCAGATATAATATTCATTGCGAAGTGTCATGTATACCTCGTATTCACTTCAAAAGGATGTAAATGCGACACTTCCTTGCTAGGAAATAGCGTTTCCAGATGACTACGTATCGCAGCAATAGAGTTCCAATGCTTCCTAAAACGCGATATCGCATCTCCCTCCTATGTTTCATGATAAGTTATAATATTCATTGCGAAGTGTCATGTATACCTCGTATTCACTTCAAAATGAATGTAAATGCGACACTTCCATGCTAGGAAATAGCGTTTGCAGATGTCTACGTATCGCAGCAATAGAGTTCCAATGCTTCCTAAAACGCGATATCGCATCACTCTTCTATGTTTCATGATAAGGTATAATATTCATAGCGAAGTGTCATGTATACCTCGTATTCGCTTCAAATGAATGTAAATGCGACACTTCCATGCTAGGAAATAGCGTTTGCAGATGTCTACGTATCGTAGCAATAGAGTTCTAATGCTTCTTAAAACGCGATATCGCATCTCACTGCTATGTTTCATGATAAGATATAATATTCATTATGGAGTGTTATGTATACCTCGTACTCACTTCAAAAGAAAGTAAATGCGACCCTTCCATGCTAGCGAATAGCCTTTGCAGATGTCTACGTATCGTAGCAATAGAGTTCTAATGCTTCTTAGAACGCGATATAGCGTCTCACATTTATGTTTCATGATAAGATATAATATTCATTGCGACGTGTCATGTATACCTCGTATTCACTTCAAAAGAATGTAAATGCGACACTTCCATGCTAGGAAATAGCGTTTGCAGATGTGTTCGTATCGTAGCAATAGAGTTCTAGTGCTTCTCAAAACGCGATACAGCACCTCATTCCTATGTTTCATGATAAGATAAAATATTCATTGCGAAGTGTCATGTATATCTCGTATTCACTTCAAATGAATGTAAATGCGACACTTCCATGCTAGGAAATAGCGTTTGCAGATGTCTACGTATCGTAGCAATAGAGTTCTAATGCTTCTTAGAACGCGATATCGCATCTCACTTTTATGTTTCATGATAAGATATAATATTCATTGCGACGTGTCATGTATACCTCGTATTCACATCAAAAGAATGTAAATGCGACACTTCCATGCTAGGAAATAGCGTTTGCAGATGTCTACGTATCGTAGCAATAGAGTTCTAGTGCTTCTCAAAACGCGATATAGCACCTCATTCCTATGTTTCATGATAAGATATAATATTCATTGCGAAGTGTCATGTATATCTCGTATTCACTTCAAACGAATGTAAACGCGACACTTCCATGATAGGAAATAGCGTTTGCAGATGTCTACGTATCGCAGCAATAGAGTTCTAATGCTTCTTAGAACGCGATATCGCATCTCACTTTTATGTTTCATGATAAGATATAATATTCATTGCGACGTGTCATGTATACCTCGTATTCACTTCAAAAGAATGTGAATGCGACACTTCCATGCTAGGAAATAGCGTTTGCAGATGTCTACGTATCGTAGCAATAGAGTTCTAGTGCTTCTCGAAACGCGATATAGCACCTCATTCACATGTTTCATGATAAGATATAATATTCATTGCGAAGTGTCATGTATATCTCGTATTCACTTCAAACGAATGTAAATGCGACACTTCCATGCTAGGAAATAGCGTTTGCAGATGTCTACGTATCGCAGCAATAGAGTTCAAATGCTTCCTAAAACGCGATATCGCATCACTGTTCTATTTTTCATGATAAGGTATAATATTCATTGCGAAGTGTCATGTATATCTCGTATTCACTTCAAACGAATGTAAATGCGACACTTCCATGCTAGGAAATAGCATTTGCAGATGTCTACGTATCATAGCAATAGAGTTCTAATGCTTCTTAAAACGAGATGCCTCATTTCATTTCTATGTTCCGTGATAAGATATAATATTCATTGTTGAGTGTCATGTATACCTCGTATTCACTTCAAATGAATGTAAATGCGACACTTCCATGCTAGGAAATAGCGTTTGCAGATGTCTACGTATCGTAGCAATAGAGTTCTAATGCTTCTTAGAACGCGATATCGCATCTCACTTTCATGTTTCATGATAAGATATAATATTCATTGCGAAGTGTCATGTATACCTCGTATTCACTTCAAAGGATGTAAATGCAACACTTCCATGCTAGGAGGTAGGGTTTGCAGATGTCAACGTATCGTAGCAATAGGGTTCTAATGCTTCTTAAAATGCCATATCGCATCACACTTCTATGTTTCATGATAAGGTATAATATTCATTGCGAAGTGTCATGTATACCTCGATTTCACTTCACAAGAATGTAAATGCGACACTTCCTTGCTAGGAAATATTGTTTGCAGATGTCTACGTATCGTAGCAATGGAGTTCTAATGCTTCTTAAAACGCGATATCGCATCTCACTGCTATGTTTCAAGAGAAGATATAATGTTCATTGCGAGG
Organism: Xylocopa sonorina; assembly: GCF_050948175.1. Classification (NCBI taxonomy): domain Eukaryota; kingdom Metazoa; phylum Arthropoda; class Insecta; order Hymenoptera; family Apidae; genus Xylocopa; species Xylocopa sonorina. Next base: position 289,176 of record NW_027490221.1, on the reverse strand, counting down.
TGTCATGTATATCTCGTATTCACATCAAAAGAATGTAAATGCGACACTTCCATGCTAGGAAATATCGTTTGCAGATGTCTACGTATCGTAGCAATAGAGTTCTAATGCTTCTTAAAACGATATGTCGCATCTCATATCTATGATTCATGATCAGATATAATATTCATTGCGAAGTGTCATGTATACCTCGTATTCACTTCAAAAGAATGTAAATGCGACACTTCCTTGCTAGGAAATAGCGTTTCCAGATGACTACGTATCGCAGCAATAGAGTTCCAATGCTTCCTAAAACGCGATATCGCATCTCCCTCCTATGTTTCATGATAAGGTATAATATTCATTGCGGAGTGTCATGTATACCTCGTATTCACTTCAAATGAATGTAAATGCGACACTTCCATGCTAGGAAATAGCGTTTGCAGATGTCTACGTATCGCAGCAATAGAGTTCCAATGCTTCCTAAAACGCGATATCGCATCACTCTTCTATGTTTCATGATAAGGTATAATATTCATAGCGAAGTGTCATGTATACCTCGTATTCGCTTCAAATGAATGTAAATGCGACACTTCCATGCTAGGAAATAGCGTTTGCAGATGTCTACGTATCGTAGCAATAGAGTTCTAATGCTTCTTAAAACGCGATATCGCATCTCACTGCTATGTTTCATGATAAGATATAATATTCATTATGGAGTGTTATGTATACCTCGTACTCACTTCAAAAGAAAGTAAATGCGACCCTTCCATGCTAGGGAATAGCCTTTGCAGATGTCTACGTATCGTAGCAATAGAGTTCTAATGCTTCTTAGAACGCGATATAGCGTCTCACATTTATGTTTCATGATAAGATATAATATTCATTGCGACGTGTCATGTATACCTCGTATTCACTTCAAAAGAATGTAAATGCGACACTTCCATGCTAGGAAATAGCGTTTGCAGATGTGTACGTATCGTAGCAATAGAGTTCTAGTGCTTCTCAAAACGCGATACAGCACCTCATTCCTATGTTTCATGATATGATATAATATTCATTGCGAAGTGTCATGTATATCTCGTATTCACTTCAAACGAATGTAAATGCGACACTTCCATGCTAGGAAATAGCGTTTGCAGATGTCTACGTATCGTAGCAATAGAGTTCTAATGCTTCTTAGAACGCGATATCTCATCTCACTTTTATGTTTCATGATAAGATATAATATTCATTGCGAAGTGTCATGTATATCTCGTATTCACATCAAAAGAATGTAAATGCGGCACTTCCATGCTAGGAAATAGCGTTTGCAGATGTCTACGTATCGTAGCAATAGAGTTCTTGTGCTTCTTAGAACGCGATATCGCATCTCACATCTATGTTTCATGATAAGATATAATATTCATTGCGAAGTGTCATGTATACGTCGTATTCACTTCAAAAGAACGTAAATAAGACACTTCCATGCTAGGAAATAGCGTTTGCAGATGTCTACGTATCGTAGCAATAGAGTTCTAATGCTCCTTAAAACGCGATATCGCATCTCACTTCTATGTTTCATGATAAGATATAATATTCATTGCGAAGTGTCATGTATACCTCGTATTCACTTCAAAAGAATGTAAATGCGACACTTCCATGCTAGGAAATAGCGTTTGCAGATGTGTACGTATCGTAGAAATAGAGTTCTAGTGCTTCTCAAAACGCGATATAGCACCTCATTCCTATGTTTCATGATGAGATATAATATTCATTGCGAAGTGTCATGTATATCTCGTATTCACATCAAAAGAATGTAAATGCGACACTTCCATGCTAGGAAATAGCGTTTGCAGATGTCTACGTATCGCAGCAATAGAGTTCCAATGCTTCCTAAAACGCGATATCGTATCTCCCTTCTATGTTTCATGATAAGGTATAATATTCATTGCGAAGTGTCATGTATACCTCGTATTCACTTCAAATGAATGTAAATGCGACACTTCCATGCTAGGAAATAGCGTTTGCAGATGTCTACGTATCGTAGCAATAGAGTTCTAATGCTCCTTAAAACGCGATATCGCATCTCACTTCTATGTCTCATGATAAGATATAATATTCATTGCGAAGTTTCATGTATATCTCGTATTCACATCAAAAGAATGTAAATGCGACACTCCCATGCTAGGAAGTAGCGTTTGCAGATGTCTACGTATCGTAGCAATAGGGTTCTAATACTTCTTAAAATGCGATATCGCATCACACTTCTATGTTTCATGATAAGATATAATATTCATTGCGAAGTGTCATGTATACCTCGTACTCACTTCAAAAGGATGTAAATGCGACACTTCCTTGCTAGGAAATAGCGTTTCCATATGACTACGTGTCGAAACAATAGAGTTCTAATGATTCTTAAAATGCCATATCGCATCTCACTTCTATGTTTCATGATAAGATATAATATTCATTGCGATGTGTCATGTATACCTCGATTTCACTTCACAAGAATGTAAATGCGACACTTCCTTGCTGGGAAATATTGTTTGCAGATGTCTACGTATCACAGCAATAGAGCACTAATGCTTCTTAAAACAGGATGTCGTATTTCATACCTATGTTTCGTAATAAGATATAATATTCATTGTGTAATGTTATGTATACCTCGTATTCACTTCAGTGGAATGTAAGTGCGAAATTTCCTTGCTAGGAAATAGAGTTTGCAGATGTCTACGTATATAGGCAATAGAGTTCTAATACTTCTCAAAACGCGATATAGCACCTCATTCCTATGTTTCATGATAAGATATAATATTCATTGCGAAGTGTCATGTATATCTCGTATTCACTTCAAACGAATGTAAATGCGACACTTCCATGCTAGGAAATAGCGTTTGCAGATGTCTACGTATAGTAGCAATAGAGTTCTAATGCTTCTTAAAACGCGATATCGCATCTCACTGCTATGTTTCATGAGAAGATATAATATTCATTGCGAAGTGTCATGTATATCTCGTATTCACATCAAAAGAATGTAATTGCGACACTTCCATGCTAGGAAATAGCGTTTGCAGATGTCTACGTATCGTAGCAATAGAGTTCTAATGCTTCTTAAAACGAGATGCATCATTTCATTTCTATGTTCCGTGATAAGATATAATATTCATTGTGGAGTGTCATGTATACCTCGTATTCACTTCAAATAAATGTAAATGCGACACTTCCATGCTAGGGAATAGCCTTTGCAGATGTCTACGTATCGTAGCAATAGAGTTCTAATGCTTCTTAGAACGCGATATCGCATCTCACTTTTATGTTTCATGATAAGGTATAATATTCATAGCGAAGAGTCATGTATACCTCGTATTCACTTCAAATGAATGTAAATGCGACACTTCCATGCTAGGAAGTAGCGGTTGCAGATATCTACGTATCGTAGCAATAGGGTTCTAATGCTTCTTAAAACGCGATATCGCATCTCACTGCTATGTTTCATGATAAGATATAATATTCATTATGGAGTGTTATGTATACCTCGTACTCACTTCAAAAGGAAGTAAATGCGACCCTTCCATGCTAGGGAATAGCCTTTGCAGATGTCTACGTATCGTAGCAATAGAGTTCTAATGCTTCTTAGAACGCGATATCGCATCTCACTTTTATGTTTCATGAGAAGATATAATATTCATTGCGAAGAGTCATGTATACCTCGTATTCACTTCAAGAGAACGTAAATAAGACACTTCCATGCTAGGAAATAGCGTTTGCAGATGTCTACGTATCGTAGCAATAGAGTTCTAATGCTCCTTATAGCGCGATATCGCATCTCACTTCTATGTTTCATGATAAGGTATAATATTCATTGCGAAGTGTCATGTATACCTCGTATTCACTTCAAAAGAATGTAAATATGACACTTCCATGCTAGGAAATAGCGTTTGCAGATGTCTACGTATCGTAGCAGTAGAGTTCTAATGCTTCTTAAAACGAGATGCCTCGTTTCATTTCTATGTTCCGTGATAAGATATAATATTCATTGTGGAGTGTCATGTATAGCTCGTATTCACTTCAAAAGTATGTAAATGCGACACTTCCATGCTAGGAAATAGCGTTTGCAGATGTCTACGTATCGTAGCAATAGGGTTCTAATGCTTCTTAAGACGCGATATCGCATCTCACTTCTATGTTACATGATAAGATATAATATTCATTGCGAAGTGTCATGTATACCTCGATTTCTCATCACAAGAAAGTAAATGCGACACTTCCTTGCTAGGAAGTAGCGTTTGCAGATGTCTACGTATCGTAGCAATAGAGTTCTAATGCTTCTCAAAACGCGATATAGCACCTCATTCCTATGTTTCATGATAAGATATAATATTCATTGCGAAGTGTCATGTGTATCTCGTATTCACATGAAAAGAATGTAAATGCGACACTTCCATGCTAGGAAATAGCGTTTGCAGATGTCTACGTATCGTAGCAATAGAGTTCTAATGCTTCTCAAAACGCGATATAGCACCTCATTCCTATGTTTCATGATAAGATATAATATTCATTGCGAAGTGTCATGTATATCTCGTATTCACTTCAAACGAATGTAAATGCGAAACTTCCATGCTAGGAAATAGCGTTTGCAGATGTCTACGTATCGTAGCAATTGAGTTCTAATGCTTCTTAAAACGCGATATCGCATCTCACAGCTATGTTTCATGAGAAGATATAATATTCATTGCGAAGTTTCATGTGTATCCCGTATTCACATCAAAAGAATGTAAATGCGACACTCCCATGCTAGGAAGTAGCGTTTGCAGATGTCTACGTATCGTAGCAATAGGGTTCTAATACTTCTTAAAATGCGATATCGCATCACACTTCTATGTTTCATGATAAGATATAATATTCATTGCGAAGTGTCATGTATACCTCGTACTCACTTCAAAAGGATGTAAATGCGACACTTCCTTGCTAGGAAATAGCGTTTCCAGATGACTACGTGTCGAAACAATAGAGTTCTAATGATTCTTAAAATGCCATATCGCAACTCACTTCTATGTTTCATGATAAGATATAATATTCATTGCGATGTGTCATGTATACCTCGATTTCACTTCACAAGAATGTAAATGCGACACTTCCTTGCTGGGAAATATTGTTTGCAGATGTCTACGTATCACAGCAATAGAGCACTAATGCTTCTTAAAACAGGATGTCGTATTTCATACCTATGTTTCGTAATAAGATATAATATTCATTGTGTAATGTTATGTATACCTCGTATTCACTTCAGTGGAATGTAAGTGCGAAATTTCCTTGCTAGGAAATAGAGTTTGCAGATGTCTACGTATATAGGCAATAGAGTTCTAATACTTCTCAAAACGCGATATAGCACCTCATTCCTATGTTTCATGATAAGATATAATATTCATTGCGAAGTGTCATGTATATCTCGTATTCACTTCAAACGAATGTAAATGCGACACTTCCATGCTAGGAAATAGCGTTTGCAGATGTCTACGTATAGTAGCAATAGAGTTCTAATGCTTCTTAAAACGCGATATCGCATCTCACTGCTATGTTTCATGAGAAGATATAATATTCATTGCGAAGTGTCATGTATATCTCGTATTCACATCAAAAGAATGTAATTGCGACACTTCCATGCTAGGAAATAGCGTTTGCAGATGTCTACGTATCGTAGCAATAGAGTTCTAATGCTTCTTAAAACGAGATGCATCATTTCATTTCTATGTTCCGTGATAAGATATAATATTCATTGTGGAGTGTCATGTATACCTCGTATTCACTTCAAATAAATGTAAATGCGACACTTCCATGCTAGGGAATAGCCTTTGCAGATGTCTACGTATCGTAGCAATAGAGTTCTAATGCTTCTTAGAACGCGATATCGCATCTCACTTTTATGTTTCATGATAAGGTATAATATTCATAGCGAAGAGTCATGTATACCTCGTATTCACTTCAAATGAATGTAAATGCGACACTTCCATGCTAGGAAGTAGCGGTTGCAGATGTCTACGTATCGTAGCAATAGGGTTCTAATGCTTCTTAAAACGCGATATCGCATCTCACTGCTATGTTTCATGATAAGATATAATATTCATTATGGAGTGTTATGTATACCTCGTACTCACTTCAAAAGGAAGTAAATGCGACCCTTCCATGCTAGGGAATAGCCTTTGCAGATGTCTACGTATCGTAGCAATAGAGTTCTAATGCTTCTTAGAACGCGATATCGCATCTCACTTTTATGTTTCATGAGAAGATATAATATTCATTGCGAAGTGTCATGTATACCTCGTATTCACTTCAAGAGAACGTAAATAAGACACTTCCATGCTAGGAAATAGCGTTTGCAGATGTCTACGTATCGTAGCAATAGAGTTCTAATGCTCCTTAAAGCGCGATATCGCATCTCACTTCTATGTTTCATGATAAGGTATAATATTCATTGCGAAGTGTCATGTATACCTCGTATTCACTTCAAAAGAATGTAAATATGACACTTCCATGCTAGGAAATAGCGTTTGCAGATGTCTACGTATCGTAGCAGTAGAGTTCTAATGCTTCTTAAAACGAGATGCCTCGTTTCATTTCTATGTTCCGTGATAAGATATAATATTCATTGTGGAGTGTCATGTATACCTCGTATTCACTTCAAAAGTATGTAAATGCGACACTTCCATGCTAGGGAATAGCCTTTGCAGATGTCTACGTATCGTAGCAATAGAGTTCTAATGCTTCTTAGAACGCGATATCGCATCTCACTTTTATGTTTCATGATAAGGTATAATATTCTTAGCGAAGAGTCATGTATACCTCGTATTCACTTCAAATGAATGTAAATGCGACACTTCCATGCTAGGAAATAGCGTTTGCAGATGTCTACGTATCGTAGCAATAGGGTTCTAATGCTTCTTAAGACGCGATATCGCATCTCACTTCTATGTTACATGATAAGATATAATATTCATTGCGAAGTGTCATGTATACCTCGATTTCTCATCACAAGAAAGTAAATGCGACACTTCCTTGCTAGGAAATAGCGTTTGCAGATGTCTACGTATCGTAGCAATAGAGTTCTAATGCTTCTCAAAACGCGATATAGCACCTCATTCCTATGTTTCATGATAAGATATAATATTCATTGCGAAGTGTCATGTATATCTCGCATTCACATCAAAAGAATGTAAATGCGACACTTCCATGCTAGGAAATAGCGTTTGCAGATGTCTACGTATCGTAGCAATAGAGTTCTAATGCTTCTCAAAACGCGATATAGCACCTCATTCCTATGTTTCATGATAAGATATAATATTCATTGCGAAGTGTCATGTATATCTCGTATTCACTTCAAACGAATGTAAATGCGACACTTCCATGCTAGGAAATAGCGTTTGCAGATGTCTACGTATCGTAGCAATAGAGTTCTAATGCTTCTTAGATATCGCGATATCGCATCTCACTTTTTGTTTCATGATAAGATATAATATTCATTGCGAAGTGTCGTGTATACCTCGTATTGACTTCAATAGAATGTAAATGCGACAGTTCCATGCTAGGAAATAGCGTTTGCAGATGTCTACGTATCGTAGCAATAGAGTTCTAATGCTCCTTAAAGCGCGATATCGCATCTCACTTCTATGTTTCATGATAAGGTATAATATTCATTGCGAAGTGTCATGTATACCTCGTATTCACTTCAAAAGAATGTAAATATGACACTTCCATGCTAGGAAATAGCGTTTGCAGATGTCTACGTATCGTAGCAGTAGAGTTCTAATGCTTCTTAAAACGAGATGCCTCGTTTCATTTCTATGTTCCGTGATAAGATATAATATTCATTGTGGAGTGTCATGTATACCTCGTATTCACTTCAAAAGTATGTAAATGCGACACTTCCATGCTAGGGAATAGCCTTTGCAGATGTCTACGTATCGTAGCAATAGAGTTCTAATGCTTCTTAGAACGCGATATCGCATCTCACTTTTATGTTTCATGATAAGGTATAATATTCTTAGCGAAGAGTCATGTATACCTCGTATTCACTTCAAATGAATGTAAATGCGACACTTCCATGCTAGGAAATAGCGTTTGCAGATGTCTACGTATCGTAGCAATAGGGTTCTAATGCTTCTTAAGACGCGATATCGCATCTCACTTCTATGTTACATGATAAGATATAATATTCATTGCGAAGTGTCATGTATACCTCGATTTCTCATCACAAGAAAGTAAATGCGACACTTCCTTGCTAGGAAATAGCGTTTGCAGATGTCTACGTATCGTAGCAATAGAGTTCTAATGCTTCTCAAAACGCGATATAGCACCTCATTCCTATGTTTCATGATAAGATATAATATTCATTGCGAAGTGTCATGTATATCTCGTATTCACATCAAAAGAATGTAAATGCGACACTTCCATGCTAGGAAATAGCGTTTGCAGATGTCTACGTATCGTAGCAATAGAGTTCTAATGCTTCTCAAAACGCGATATAGCACCTCATTCCTATGTTTCATGATAAGATATAATATTCATTGCGAAGTGTCATGTATATCTCGTATTCACTTCAAACGAATGTAAATGCGACACTTCCATGCTAGGAAATAGCGTTTGCAGATGTCTACGTATCGTAGCAATAGAGTTCTAATGCTTCTTAAAACGCGATATCGCATCTCACTGCTATGTTTCATGAGAAGATATAATACTCATTATGGAGTGTTATGTATACCTCGTTCTCACTTCAAAAGAATGTAAATGCGACCCTTCCATCCTAGGAAACAGCGTTTGCAGATGTCTACGTATCGTAGCAATAGAGTTCTAATGCTTCTTAGAACGCGATATCGCATCTCACTTCTATGTTTCATGATAAGATATAATATTCATTGCGAAGTGTCATGTATATCTCGTATTCACATCAAAAGAACGTAAATAAGACACTTCCATGCTAGGAAATAGCGTTTGGAGATGTCTACGTATCGTAGCAGTAGAGTTCCAATGCTTCTTAGAAGGCGATATCGCATCTCACTTCTATGATTCATGATAAGGTATAATATTCATTGCGAAGTGTCATGTATATCTCGCATTCACTTCAAACGAATGTAAGTGCGACACTTCCATGCTAGGAAATAGCGTTTGCAGATGTCTACGTATCGTAGCAATAGATTTCTAATGCTTCTTAAAACGCGATATCGCATCTCACTGCTATGTCTCATGAAAAGATATAATATTCATTGCGAAGTGTCATGTATACCTCGTATTCACTTCAAAAGAATGTAAATAAGACACTTCCATGCTAGGAAATAGCGTTTGCAGATGTCTACGTATCGTAGCAATAGAGTTCTAATGCTTCTTAGAACGCGATATCGCATCTCACATCTATGTTTCATGATAAGATATAATTTTCATTGCGAAGTGTCATGTATACCTCGTATTCACTTCAAGAGAATGTAAATGCGACCCTTCCATGCTAGGAAATAGCGTTTGCAGATGTCTACGTATCGTAGCTATAGAGTTCTAATGCTTCTCAAAACGCGATATAGCACCTCATTCCTATGTTTCACGATAAGATATAATATTCATTCCGAAGTGTCATGTATACCTCGATTTCACTTCACAAGAATGTAAATGCGACATTTCCTTGCTAGGAAATATTGTTGCAGATGTCTACGTATCACAGCAATAGAGTAATAATGCTTCTTAAAACGAGATGTCGTATTTCATTTCTATGTTTCGTAATAAGATATAATACTCATTGTGTAATGTTATGAATACCTCGTATTCACTTCAGTGGAATGAAAGTGCCACATGTCCATGCTAGGAAATAGAGTTTGCAGATGTCTACGCATATTAGCAATAGAGTTCTAATGCTTCTCAAAACGCGATATAGCACCTCATTCCTATGTTTCATGATTAGCTATAATATTCATTGCGAAGTGTCATGTATATCTCGTATTCACTTCAAAAGAATGTAAATGCGACACTTCCATGCTAGGAAATAGCGTTTGCAGATGTCTACGTATCGCAGCAATAGAGTTCTTATGCTTCCTAAAACGCGATGTCGCATCTCTCTTCTATGTTTCATGATAAGGTATAATATTCATTGCGAAGTGTCATGTATACCTCGTACTCACTTCAAGAGAATGTAAATGCGACCCTTCCATGCTAGGAAATAGCGTTTGCAGATGTCTAAGTATCGTAGCAATAGAGTTCTGATGCTTCTTAGGACGCGATATCGCATCTGACTTCTATGTTTCATGATAAGATATAATATTCATTGCGAAGTGTCATCTATACCTCGTATTCACTTCAAAAGAATGTAAATGCGACACTTCCATGCTAGGAAATAGTGTTTGCAGATGTCTGCGTATCGTAGTAATAGGGTTCTAATGCTTCTTAGAACGCGATATCGCATCTCACTCCTATGTTCCATGATGAGATATAATATTCATTGCGAAGTGTCATGTATACCTCGATTTCACTTCACAAGAATGTAAATTTGACACATCCTTGCTAGGAAATATTGTTTGCAGATGTCTACGTATCACAGCAATAGAGTTCTAATGCTCCCTAAAATGCGATATCGCACCTCTCTTCTATGTTTCATGATAAGATATAATATTCAGTGCGAAGTGTCATGTATACCTCGACTTCACTTCACAAGAATGTAAATGCGACACTTCCTTGCTAGGAAATATTGTTTGCAGATGTCTACGTATCACAGCAATAGAGTACTAATGCTTCTTAAAACGAGATGTCGTATTTCATTTCTATGTTTCGTAATAAGACACAATACTCATTGTGTAATGTTATGTATACTTCGTATTCATTTCAGTGGAATGTAAGTGCCACATGTCCATGCTAGGAAATACAGTTTGCAGATGTCTACGTATATTAGCAATAGAGTTCAAATGCTTCTCAATACGCGATATAGCACCTCATTCCTATGTTTCATGATAAGATATAGTATTCATTGCGAAGTGTCATGTATATCTCGTATTCACTTCAAAAGAATGTAAATAAGACACTTCCATGCTAGGAAATAGCGTTTGCAGGTGTCTACGAATCGTAGCAATAGAGTTCTAATGCTTCTTAGAACGCGATATCGCATCTCACATCTATGTTTCATGATAAGATATAATATTCATTGCGAAGTGTCATGTATACCTCGTATTCACTTCAAAATAATGTAAATATGACACTTCCATGCTAGGAAATAGCATTTGCAGATGTCTACGTATCGTAGCAATAGAGTTCTAATGCGTCTTACAACCTGATGCCGCATTTCATTTCTATGTTTCGTGATAAGATATAATATTCATTGTGGAGTGTTATGTATACCTCGTATTCAATTCAGTGGAATGCCAGTGGAATGTAAGCGTAATGCTAGGAAATAGAGTTTGCAGATGTCTACGCATATTAGCAATAGTGTTCTAATGCTTCTCAAAACGCGATATAGCACCTCATTCCTATGTCTCATGATAAGATATAATATTCATTGCGAAGTGTCATCTATACCTCGTATTCACTTCAAAAGAATGTAAATGCGACACTTCCATGCTAGGAAATAGTGTTTGCAGATGTCTACGTATCGTAGCAATAGAGTTCTAATGCTTTTAAAACGCGATATCGCATCTCACTTCTGTGTTTCATGATAAGATACAATATTCATTGCGAAGTGTCATCTATACCACGTATTCACTTCAACAGAATGTAAATAAGACACTTCCATGCTAGGAAATAGCGTTTGCAGATGTCTACGTATCGTAGCAATAGGGTTCTAATGCTTCTTAAAACGCGATATCGCATCTCATTTCTATGTTTCGTGATAAGGTGTAATATTCATTGCGATGTGTCATGTATACATCGTATTCACTTCAAAAGAATGTAAATGCGACACTTTCTTGCTAGGAAATATTGTTTGCAGATGTATACGTATCGTCGCAATAGAGCTCTAATGCTTCTCAAAACGCGAAATCGCAACTCATTCCTATGTTTCATGATAAGATATAATACTAATTGCGAAGTGTCATGTATATCTCGTATTCACTTCAAAAGAATGTAAGTGCGAAACTTCAATGCTAGGAAATATCGTTTGCAGATGTCTACGTATCCTAGCAATAGAGTTCTAATGCTTCTTAGGACGCGATATCGCATCTGACTTCTATGTTTCATGATAAGATATAATATTCATTGCGAAGTGTCATCTATACCTCGTATTCACTTCAAAAGAATGTAAATGCGACACTTCCATGCTAGGAAATAGTGTTTGCAGATGTCTGCGTATCGTAGTAATAGGGTTCTAATGCTTCTTAGAACGCGATATCGCATCTCACTCCTATGTTCCATGATGAGATATAATATTCATTGCGAAGTGTCATGTATACCTCGATTTCACTTCACAAGAATGTAAATTTGACACATCCTTGCTAGGAAATATTGTTTGCAGATGTCTACGTATCACAGCAATAGAGTTCTAATGCTCCCTAAAATGCGATATCGCACCTCTCTTCTATGTTTCATGATAAGATATAATATTCAGTGCGAAGTGTCATGTATACCTCGACTTCACTTCACAAGAATGTAAATGCGACACTTCCTTGCTAGGAAATATTGTTTGCAGATGTCTACGTATCACAGCAATAGAGTACTAATGCTTCTTAAAACGAGATGTCGTATTTCATTTCTATGTTTCGTAATAAGACACAATACTCATTGTGTAATGTTATGTATACTTCGTATTCATTTCAGTGGAATGTAAGTGCCACATGTCCATGCTAGGAAATACAGTTTGCAGATGTCTACGTATATTAGCAATAGAGTTCAAATGCTTCTCAATACGCGATATAGCACCTCATTCCTATGTTTCATGATAAGATATAGTATTCATTGCGAAGTGTCATGTATATCTCGTATTCACTTCAAAAGAATGTAAATAAGACACTTCCATGCTAGGAAATAGCGTTTGCAGGTGTCTACGAATCGTAGCAATAGAGTTCTAATGCTTCTTAGAACGCGATATCGCATCTCACATCTATGTTTCATGATAAGATATAATATTCATTGCGAAGTGTCATGTATACCTCGTATTCACTTCAAAATAATGTAAATATGACACTTCCATGCTAGGAAATAGCATTTGCAGATGTCTACGTATCGTAGCAATAGAGTTCTAATGCGTCTTACAACCTGATGCCGCATTTCATTTCTATGTTTCGTGATAAGATATAATATTCATTGTGGAGTGTTATGTATACCTCGTATTCAATTCAGTGGAATGCCAGTGGAATGTAAGCGTAATGCTAGGAAATAGAGTTTGCAGATGTCTACGCATATTAGCAATAGTGTTCTAATGCTTCTCAAAACGCGATATAGCACCTCATTCCTATGTCTCATGATAAGATATAATATTCATTGCGAAGTGTCATCTATACCTCGTATTCACTTCAAAAGAATGTAAATGCGACACTTCCATGCTAGGAAATAGTGTTTGCAGATGTCTACGTATCGTAGCAATAGAGTTCTAATGCTTTTAAAACGCGATATCGCATCTCACTTCTGTGTTTCATGATAAGATACAATATTCATTGCGAAGTGTCATCTATACCACGTATTCACTTCAACAGAATGTAAATAAGACACTTCCATGCTAGGAAATAGCGTTTGCAGATGTCTACGTATCGTAGCAATAGGGTTCTAATGCTTCTTAAAACGCGATATCGCATCTCATTTCTATGTTTCGTGATAAGGTGTAATATTCATTGCGATGTGTCATGTATACATCGTATTCACTTCAAAAGAATGTAAATGCGACACTTTCTTGCTAGGAAATATTGTTTGCAGATGTATACGTATCGTCGCAATAGAGCTCTAATGCTTCTCAAAACGCGAAATCGCAACTCATTCCTATGTTTCATGATAAGATATAATACTAATTGCGAAGTGTCATGTATATCTCGTATTCACTTCAAAAGAATGTAAGTGCGAAACTTCAATGCTAGGAAATATCGTTTGCAGATGTCTACGTATCCTAGCAATAGAGTTCTAATGCTTCTCAAAACGAGATATCGCAAATCATTCCTATGTTTCATGATAAGATATAATATTCATTGCGAAGTGTCATGTATATCTCGTATTCACTTCAAAAGAATGTAAATGCGAAACTTCCATGCTAGGAAATAGCGTTTTCAGATGTCTACGTACCGTAGCGATAGAGTTGTAATGCTTCTTAAAACGAGATGTCGCATTTCATTTCCATGTTTCGTATTAAGATATAATATTCATTGTGGAGTGTCATGTATACCTCGTACTAACATGACAAGAATGTAAATGCGACACTTCCATGCTAGGAAATGGCGTATTCAGATGTCTACGTATCGTAGCAATAGAGATCTAATGCTACTTAAATCGTGATATCGCATCTCATTTATATGTTTCGTGATATGTTATAATATTCATTCCGAAGTGTCATGTAAACCTCGAATTCGCTTCAAAAGAATGTAAATGCGGCTATGGGTTGCTAGGAAATAGCGATTGCAGATGTCTACGTATCGTAGCAATAGAGTTCTAATGCTTCTCAAAACGCGATACAGCACCTCATTCCTATGTTTCATGATAAGATATAATATTCATTGCGAAGTGTCATGTATATCTCGTATTCACTTCAAAAGAATGTAAATGCGACACTTCCATGCTAGGAAATAGCGTTTGCAGATGTCTACGTATCGCAGCAATAGAGTTCTAATGCTTTTAAAACGCGACATCGCATCTCACTGCTATGTTTCATGAGAAGATATAATATTCATTGCGAAGTTTCATGTATACCTCGTATTCACTTCAAAGGAATGTAAATGCGACACTTCCATGCTAGGAAATAGGGCTTGCAGATGTCAACGTATCGTAGCAATTGAGTTCTAATGCTTCTTAGAACGAGATGTCGCATTTCATTTCTATGTTTCGTAATAAGATATAATATTCATTGTGGTGTGTTATGTATACCTCGTATTCACTTCAAAAGGATGAATTTGCGACACTTCCTTGCTAGGAAATATTGTTTGCAGATGTCTACGTATCGTAGCAATGAAGTTCGAGTGCTTCTTAAATCACGATATCGCATCTCATTTCTATGTTTCGTGATAAGGTGTAATATTCATTGCGAAGTGTCATGTATACATCGTATTCACTTCAAAAGAATGTAAATGCGACACTTTCTTGCTAGGAAATATTGTTTGCAGATGTACACGTATCGTCGCAATAGAGCTCTAATGCTTCCCAAAACGCGAAATCGCAACTCATTCCTATGTTTCATGATAAGATATAATATTAATTGCGAAGTATCATGTATATCTCGTATTCACTTCAAAAGAATGTAAATGCGAAACTTCCATGCTAGGAAATATCGTTTGCAGATGTCTACGTATCCTACCAATAGAGTTCTAATGCTTCTCAAAGCGAGATATCGCAAATCATTCCTATGTATCATGATAAGATATAATATTCATTGCGAAGTGTCATGTATATCTCGTATTCACTTCAAAAGAATGTAAATGCGAAACTTCCATGCTAGGAAATAGCGTTTGCAGATGTCTACCTATCGTAGCGATAGAGTTCTATTGCTTCTTAGAACGCGATATCGCATATCACTTCTATGTTTCATGATAAGATGTAATATTCATTGCGAAGTGTCATGTATACCTCGTATTCACTTCAAAAGAATGTAAATGCGAAACTTCCATGCTAGGAAATAGCGTTTGCAGATGTCTACGTATCGTAGCGATAGAGTTCTAATGCTTCTTAAAACGAGATGTCGCATTTCATTTCCATGTATAGTAATAAGATATAATATTCATTGTGGAGTGTCATGTATACCTCGTACTCACATCACAAGAATGTAAATGCGACACATCCATGCAAGGAAATAGCGTTTGCAGATGTCAACGTATATTAGCAATTGAGATCTAATGCTTCTCAATACGCGATATCGCATCTCATTCCTATGTTTCATTACTAGATATAATACTCATTGCGAAGAGTCACGTATACCTCGTATTCACTTCAAAAGAATGTAAATGCGAAACTTCCATGCTAGGAAATAGCGTTTGCAGATGTCTACGTACCGTAGCGATAGAGTTCTATTGCTTCCTAAAACGCGATATCGCATCTCACTTCTATGTTTCATGATAAGATGTAATATTCATTGCGAAGTGTCATGTATACCTCGTATTCACTTCAAAAGAATGTAAATGCGAAACTTCCATGCTAGGAAATAGCGTTTGCAGATGTCAACGTATCGTAGCAATAGAGTTCTAATGCTTCTTAAAACGCGATATCGCATCACACTGCTATGTTTCATGAGAAGATATGATATTCATTATGGAGTGTTATGTATACCTCGTACTCACTTCAATAGAATGTAAATGCGACACTTCCTTGCTAGGAAATATTGTTTGCAGATGTCTACGTATCACAGCAATAGAGTACTAATGCTTCTTAAAACGAGATGTAGTATTTCATTTCAATGTTTCGTAATAAGATATAATATTCTTTGTGTAATGTTATGTATACCTCGTATTCACTTCAGTGGAATGTAAGTGCGACATGTCCATGCTAGGAAATAGAGTTTGCAGATGTCTACGTATCGTAACTATAGAGTTCTAATGCTTCTCAAATCGCGATACAGCACCTCATTCCCATGTTTCATGATAAGATATAATATTCATTGCGAAGTGTCATGTATATCTCGTATTCACTTCAAAAGAATGTAAATGCGACACTTCCATGCTAGGATATAGCGTTTGCAGATGTCTACGTATCGTAGCAATAGAGTTCTAATGCTTTTAAAACGCGATATCGCATCTCACTGCTATGTTTCACGAGAAGATATAATATTCATTATGGAGTGTTATGTATACCTCGTATTCACTTCAGTGGAATGTAAGTGCGACATGTCCATGCTAGGAAATAGAGTTTGCAGATGTCTACGTATCGTAGCAATAGAGTTCTAATGCTTCTCAAAACTCGATACAGCACCTCATTCCTATGTTTCATGATACGATGTAATTTTCATTGCGAAGTGTCATGTATATCTCGTATTCACTTCAAAAGAATGTAAATGCGACACTTCCATGCTAGGAAATAGCGTTTGCAGATGTCTACGTATCGTAGCAATAGAGTTTTAATGCTGCTTAGAACGCGATATCGCAACTCACTTCTATGTTTCATGATAAGATATAATATTCATTGCGATGTGTCATGTATACGTCGTACTCACTTCAAAAGAATGTAAATGCGACACTTCCATGCTAGGATATAGCGTTTGCAGATGTCTACGTATCGTAGCAATAGAGTTCTAATGCTTCTAAAAACGAGATGTCGCATTTCATTTCTATGTTTAGTGATAAGATATAATATTCATTGTGGAGTGTTATGTATACCTCGTATTCACTTCAAAAGAACGTAAATAAGACACTTCCATGCTAGGAAATAGCGTTTGCAGATGTCTGCGTATCGTAGCAATAGAGTTCTTATGCTTCTTAGAACGCGATATCGCATCTCACTCCTATGTTTCATGATAAGATGTAACATTCATTGCGAAGTGTCATGTATACCTCGATTTCACTTCACAAGAATGTAAGAGCGACACTTCCTTGCTAGGAAATATTGTTTGCAGATGTCTACGTATCACAGCAATAGAATTCTAATGCCTCTTGGAACGCGATATCGCATCTCACTTCTATGTTTCATGATAAGATATAATATTCATTGTGGAGTGTTATGTATACCTCGTTTTCACTTCAAAAGAATGTAAGTGCCACACTTCCTCGCTAGGAAATAACATTTCCAGGTGTCTACGCATCGTAGCAATAAAGTTCTAGCGATTCTTAAATCGCGATATCGCATCTCACTTCTATGTTTCGTAATAAGATATAATATTCATTGTGTAATGTTATGTATACCTCGTATTCACTTCAGTGGAATGTAAGTGCGACATGTCCTTGCTAGGAAATAGAGTTTGCAGATGTCTACGTATATTAGCAATAGAGTTCTAATGCTTCTCAAAACGCGATATAGCACCTCATTCCTATGTTTCATGATAAGATATAATATTCATTGTGGAGTGTTATGTATACCTCGTTTTCACTTCAAAAGAATGTAAGTGCCACACTTCCTCGCTAGGAAATAACATTTCCAGATGTCTACGCATCGTAGCAATAGAGTTCTAGCGATTCTTAAATCGCGATATCGCATCTCACTTCTATGTTTCGTGATAAGATATAATATTCATTGTAGAGTGTTATGTATACCTCGTATTCACTTCAAAAGAATGTAAATGCGACACCTCCATGCTAGGAAAATAGCTTTTGCAGATGTCTACGTATCGTAGCAATGGAGTCCTAATGCTTCTTAAAACGCGATATCGCATCTCACTTCTATGTTTCATGATAAGGTATAGTATTCATTGCGAGGTGTCATTTATACCTCGTATTCACTTCAAATGAATGTAAATGCGACACTTCCTTGCTAGGAAATAACATTTGCAGATGTCTACGCATCGTAGCAATAGAGTTCTAGAGCTTCTTAAATCGCGATATCGCATCTCACTTCTATGGTTCCAGATAAGATATAATATTCATTGCGAGGTGTCATGTATACCTCGTATTCACTTCAAAAGAATGTAAATGCGAAGCTTCCATGCTAGGAAATAGCGTTTGCAGATGTCAACGTATCGTAGCAATAGAGTTCTAATGCTTCTTAAAACGCGATATCGCATCACACTGCTATGTTTCATGAGAAGATATGATATTCATTATGGAGTGTTATGTATACCTCGTACTCACTTCAATAGAATGTAAATGCGACACTTCCTTGCTAGGAAATATTGTTTGCAGATGTCTACGTATCACAGCAATAGAGTACTAATGCTTCTTAAAACGAGATGTAGTATTTCATTTCAATGTATCGTAATAAGATATAATATTCTTTGTGTAATGTTATGTATACCTCGTATTCACTTCAGTGGAATGTAAGTGCGACATGTCCATGCTAGGAAATAGAGTTTGCAGATGTCTACGTATCGTAACTATAGAGTTCTAATGCTTCTCAAATCGCGATACAGCACCTCATTCCCATGTTTCATGATAAGATATAATATTCATTGCGAAGTGTCATGTATATCTCGTATTCACTTCAAAAGAATGTAAATGCGACACTTCCATGCTAGGATATAGCGTTTGCAGATGTCTACGTATCGTAGCAATAGAGTTCTAATGCTTTTAAAACGCGATATCGCATCTCACTGCTATGTTTCACGAGAAGATATAATATTCATTATGGAGTGTTATGTATACCTCGTATTCACTTCAGTGGAATGTAAGTGCGACATGTCCATGCTAGGAAATAGAGTTTGCAGATGTCTACGTATCGTAGCAATAGAGTTCTAATGCTTCTCAAAACTCGATACAGCACCTCATTCCTATGTTTCATGATACGATGTAATTTTCATTGCGAAGTGTCATGTATATCTCGTATTCACTTCAAAAGAATGTAAATGCGACACTTCCATGCTAGGAAATAGCGTTTGCAGATGTCTACGTATCGTAGCAATAGAGTTTTAATGCTGCTTAGAACGCGATATCGCATCTCACTTCTATGTTTCATGATAAGATATAATATTCATTGCGATGTGTCATGTATACGTCGTACTCACTTCAAAAGAATGTAAGTGCGACACTTCCATGCTAGGATATAGCGTTTGCAGATGTCTACGTATCGTAGCAATAGAGTTCTAATGCTTCTAAAAACGAGATGTCGCATTTCATTTCTATGTTTAGTGATAAGATATAATATTCATTGTGGAGTGTTATGTATACCTCGTATTCACTTCAAAAGAACGTAAATAAGACACTTCCATGCTAGGAAATAGCGTTTGCAGATGTCTGCGTATCGTAGCAATAGAGTTCTTATGCTTCTTAGAACGCGATATCGCATCTCACTCCTATGTTTCATGATAAGATGTAACATTCATTGCGAAGTGTCATGTATACCTCGATTTCACTTCACAAGAATGTAAGAGCGACACTTCCTTGCTAGGAAATATTGTTTGCAGATGTCTACGTATCACAGCAATAGAATTCTAATGCCTCTTGGAACGCGATATCGCATCTCACTTCTATGTTTCATGATAAGATATAATATTCATTGTGGAGTGTTATGTATACCTCGTTTTCACTTCAAAAGAATGTAAGTGCCACACTTCCTCGCTAGGAAATAACATTTCCAGGTGTCTACGCATCGTAGCAATAAAGTTCTAGCGATTCTTAAATCGCGATATCGCATCTCACTTCTATGTTTCGTAATAAGATATAATATTCATTGTGTAATGTTATGTATACCTCGTATTCACTTCAGTGGAATGTAAGTGCGACATGTCCTTGCTAGGAAATAGAGTTTGCAGATGTCTACGTATATTAGCAATAGAGTTCTAATGCTTCTCAAAACGCGATATAGCACCTCATTCCTATGTTTCATGATAAGATATAATATTCATTGTGGAGTGTTATGTATACCTCGTTTTCACTTCAAAAGAATGTAAGTGCCACACTTCCTCGCTAGGAAATAACATTTCCAGATGTCTACGCATCGTAGCAATAGAGTTCTAGCGATTCTTAAATCGCGATATCGCATCTCACTTCTATGTTTCGTGATAAGATATAATATTCATTGTAGAGTGTTATGTATACCTCGTATTCACTTCAAAAGAATGTAAATGCGACACCTCCATGCTAGGAAAATAGCTTTTGCAGATGTCTACGTATCGTAGCAATGGAGTCCTAATGCTTCTTAAAACGCGATATCGCATCTCACTTCTATGTTTCATGATAAGGTATAGTATTCATTGCGAGGTGTCATTTATACCTCGTATTCACTTCAAATGAATGTAAATGCGACACTTCCTTGCTAGGAAATAACATTTGCAGATGTCTACGCATCGTAGCAATAGAGTTCTACAGCTTCTTAAATCGCGATATCGCATCTCACTTCTATGGTTCCAGATAAGATATAATATTCATTGCGAGGTGTCATGTATACCTCGTATTCACTTCAAAAGAATGTAAATGCGAAGCTTCCATGCTAGGAAATAGCGTTTGCAGATGTCAACGTATCGTAGCAATAGAGTTCTAATGCTTCTTAAAACGCGATATCGCATCACACTGCTATGTTTCATGAGAAGATATGATATTCATTATGGAGTGTTATGTATACCTCGTACTCACTTCAATAGAATGTAAATGCGACACTTCCTTGCTAGGAAATATTGTTTGCAGATGTCTACGTATCACAGCAATAGAGTACTAATGCTTCTTAAAACGAGATGTAGTATTTCATTTCAATGTTTCGTAATAAGATATAATATTCTTTGTGTAATGTTATGTATACCTCGTATTCACTTCAGTGGAATGTAAGTGCGACATGTCCATGCTAGGAAATAGAGTTTGCAGATGTCTACGTATCGTAACTATAGAGTTCTAATGCTTCTCAAATCGCGATACAGCACCTCATTCCTATGTTTCATGATAAGATATAATATTCATTGCGAAGTGTCATGTATATCTCGTATTCACTTCAAAAGAATGTAAGTGCGACACTTCCATGCTAGGAAATAGCGTTTGCAGATGTCTACGTATCGTAGCAATAGAGTTCTAATGCTTTTAAAACGCGATATCGCATCTCACTGTTATGTTTCATGAGAAGATATAATATTCATTATGGAGTGTTATGTATACCTCGTATTCACTTCAGTGGAATGTAAGTGCGACATGTCCATGCTAGGAAATAGAGTTTGCAGATGTCTACGTATCGTAGCAATAGAGTTCTAATGCCTCTCAAAACTCGATACAGCACCTCATTCCTATGTTTCATGATACGATGTAATTTTCATTGCGAAGTGTCATGTATATCTCGTATTCACTTCAAAAGAATGTAAATGCGACACTTCCATGCTAGGAAATAGCGTTTGCAGATGTCTACGTATCGTAGCAATAGAGTTCTAATGCTGCTTAGAACGCGATATCGCATCTCACTTCTATGTTTCATGATAAGATATAATATTCATTGCGATGTGTCATGTATACGTCGTACTCACTTCAAAAGAATGTAAATGCGACACTTCCATGCTAGGATATAGCGTTTGCAGATGTCTACGTATCGTAGCAATAGAGTTCTAATGCTTCTTAAAACGAGATGTCGCATTTCATTTCTATGTTTAGTGATAAGATATAATATTCATTGTGGAGTGTTATGTGTACCTCGTATTCACTTCAAAAGAACGTAAATAAGACACTTCCATGCTAGGAAATAGCGTTTGCAGATGTCTGCGTATCGTAGCAATAGAGTTCTTATGCTTCTTAGAACGCGATATCGCATCTCACTCCTATGTTTCATGATAAGATGTAACATTCATTGTGGAGTGTTATGTATACCTCGTTTTCACTTCAAAAGAATGTAAGTGCCACACTTCCTCGCTAGGAAATAACATTTCCAGATGTCTACGCATCGTAGCAATAGAGTTCTAGCGATTCTTAAATCGCGATATCGCATCTCACTTCTATGTTTCGTAATAAGATATAATATTCATTGTGTAATGTTATGTATACCTCGTATTCACTTCAGTGGAATGTAAGTGCGACATGTCCTTGCTAGGAAATAGAGTTTGCAGATGTCTACGTATATTAGCAATAGAGTTCTAATGCTTCTCAAAACGCGATATAGCACCTCATTCCTATGTTTCATGATAAGATATAATATTCATTGTGGAGTGTTATGTATACCTCGTTTTCACTTCAAAAGAATGTAAGTGCCACACTTCCTCGCTAGGAAATAACATTTCCAGATGTCTACGCATCGTAGCAATAGAGTTCTAGCGATTCTTAAATCGCGATATCGCATCTCACTTCTATGTTTCGTGATAAGATATAATATTCATTGTAGAGTGTTATGTATACCTCGTATTCACTTCAAAAGAATGTAAATGCGACACTTCCATGCTAGGAAAATAGCTTTTGCAGATGTCTACGTATCGTAGCAATGGAGTTCTAATGCTTCTTAAAACGCGATATCGCATCTCACTTCTATGGTTCCAGATAAGATATAATATTCATTGCGAGGTGTCATGTATACCTCGTATTCACTTCAAAAGAATGTAAATGCGACACTTCCTTGCTAGGACATAGCGTTTCCAGATGACCACGTATCGTAAGAATGGAGGTTTAATGCTTCTCAAAACTCGATATAGCACCTCATTCCTATGTTTCATGATAAGAAATAATATTCATTGTGGAGTGTTATGTATACCTCGTACTCGCTTCAAAAGATTGTAAATGTGACACTTCCTTGCTAGGAAATATTGTTTGCAGATGTCTGCGTATCGTAAAAATAGAGTTCTAATGCTTCTTAAAACGCGATATCGCATTTCTCATCTATGATTCTTGATAAGATATAATATTCATTGCGAAGTGTCATGTATACCTCGTATTCACTTCAAAAGATTGTAAATGCGACACTTCCATGCTAGGAAATAGCGTTTGCAGATGTCTACGTATCACAGCAATAGAGTACTAATGCTTCTTAAAACGAGATGTCGTATTTCATTTCTATGTTTCGTAATAAGATATAATATTCATTGTGTAATGTAATGTATACCTCGTATTCACTTCAATGGAATGTAAGTGCGACATTTCCATGGTAGGAAATAGAGTTTGCAGATGTCTACGTATATTAGCAATAGAGTATTAATGCTTCTCAAAACGCAATATAGAACCTCATTCCTATGTTTCATGATAAGATATAATATTCATTGGGCAGTGTCATGTATATCTCGTATTCACTTCAAGAGAATGTAAATGCAACACTTCCATGCTAGGAAATATCGTTTGCAGATGTCTACGTATCGTTGCAATAGAGCTCTAATGCTTCTAAAAACGCGATATCGCATCTCACGTCTATGTTTCATGATAAGATATAATATATATGGCGAAGTGTCATGTATACCTCGTACTCACTTAAAAAGAATGTATATGCGACACTTCCTTCCTAGGAAATAACATTTGCAGATATCTACGCATCGTAGCAATAGAGTTCTAGTGCTTCTTAAACAGCGATATCGCATCTCACTTCTATGTTTCGAGATAAGATATAATATTCATTGTGGAATGTTATGTATACCTCGTATTCACTTCAAAGGATGTAAATGCGACACTTCCTTCCTAGGAAATAACATATGCAGATGTCTACGCATCATAGCAGTAGAGTTCTAATGCTTCTTAAAACGCGATATCGCATCTCACAGCTATGTATCATGATAAGATATAATATTCATTATGGAGTGTTATGTATACCTCGTATTCACTTCAAAAGAATGTAAATGCGACCCTTCCATGCTAGGAAATAGCCTTTGCAGATGCCTACGTATCGTAGCAATAGAATTCTAATGCTACTTAAAACGAGATGTCGCATTTCAATTCTATGTTTCGTGATAAGACATAATATTTATTGCGAAGTGTCATGTATACCTCGTATTCACTTCAAAAGAATGTAATTGCGACACTTCCTTGCTAGGAAATAGCGTTTCCAGATGACCACGTATCGAAAGAATAGAGTTCTAATACTTATGAAAACGAGATGTCGCATCTCATTTCTATGTTTCATGATAAGATATAATATCCATTGCGATGTGCCATGTATACCTCGTATTCATTTCAATGGAATGTAAATGCGACATTTCCTTGCTAGGAAATAGAGTATGCAGATGTCTACGTATATTAGCAATAGTGTTCTAACGCTTTCCAAAACTCGATATAGCACCTCATTCCTATGTTTCGTGATAAGATATAATATTCATTGCGAAGTGTCATGTATACCTCGTATTCACTTCAAAAGAATGTAAATGCGACACTTCCATGCTAGGAAAATAGCTTTTGCAGATGTCTACGTATCGTAGCAATGGAGTTCTAATGCTTCTTAAAACGCGATATCGCATCTCACTTCTATGTTTCCTGATAAGATATAATATTCATTGCGAGGTGTCATTTATACCTCGTATTCACTTCAAATGAATGTAAATGCGACACTTCCTTGCTAGGAAATAACATTTGCAGATGTCTGCGCATCGTAGCAATAGAGTTCTAGCGCTTCTTAAATCGCGATATCGCATCTCACTTCTATGTTTCGAGATAAGATATAATATTCATTGCGAGGTGTCATGTATACCTCGTATTCACTTCAAAAGAATGTAAATGCGACACTTCCTTGCTAGGACATAGCGTTTCCAGATGACCACGTATCGTAAGAATGGAGATTTAATGCTTCACAAAACTCGATATAGCACCTCATTCCAATGTTTCATGATAAGATATAATATTCATTGTGGAGTGTTATGTATACCTCGTACTCGCTTCAAAAGATTGTAAATGCGACACTTCCTTGCTAGGAAATATTGTTTGCAGATGTCTGAGTATCGTAAAAATAGAGTTCTAATGCTTCTTAAAACGCGATATCGCATCTCTCATCTATGATTCTTGATAAGATATAATATTCATTGCGAAGTGTCATGTATACCTAGTATTCACTTCAAAAGATTGTAAATGCGACACTTCCATGCTAGGAAATAACGTTTGCAGATGTCTACGTATCGCAGCAATAGAGTTCTAATGCTTCTCAAAACGCGATATAGCACCTCATTCCTATGTTTCATGATAAGATATAATATTCATTGTGGAGTGTTATGTATACCTCGTTTTCACTTCAAAAGAATGTATGTGCCACACTTCCTCGCTAGGAAATAACATTTCCAGATGTCTACGCATCGTAGCAATAGAGTTCTAGCGATTCTTAAATCGCGATATCGCATCTCACTTCTATGTTTCGTGATAAGATATAATATTCATTGTAGAGTGTTATGTATACCTCGTATTCACTTCAAAAGAATGTAAATGCGACACTTCCATGCTAGGAAAATAGCTTTTGCAGATGTCTACGTATCGTAGCAATGGAGTTCTAATGCTTCTTAAAACGCGATATCGCATCTCACTTCTATGTTTCATGATAAGATATAATATTCATTGCGAGGTGTCATTTATACCTCGTATTCACTTCAAATGAATGTAAATGCGACACTTCCTTGCTAGGAAATAACATTTGCAGATGTCTACGCATCGTAGCAATAGAGTTCTAGCGCTTCATAAATAGCGATATCGCATCTCACTTCTATGGTTCCAGATAAGATATAATATTCATTGCGAGGTGTCATGTATACCTCGTATTCACTTCAAAAGAATGTAAATGCGACACTTCCTTGCTAGGACATAGCGTTTCCAGATGACCACGTATCGTAAGAATGGAGATTTAATGCTTCACAGAACTCGATATAGCACCTCATTCCTATGTTTCATGATAAGATATAATATTCATTGTGGAGTGTTATGTATACCTCGTACTCGCTTCAAAAGATTGTAAATGCGACACTTCCATGCTAGGAAATAGCGTTTGCAGATGTCTACGTATCACAGCAATAGAGTACTAATGCTTCTTAAAACGAAATGTCGTATTTCATTTCTATGTTTCATGATAAGATATAATATCCATTGCGATGTGCCATGTATACCTCGTATTCACTTCAATGGAATGTAAATGCGACATTTCCTTCCTAGGAAATAGAGTATGCAGATATCTACGTATATTAGCAATAGAGTTCTAACGCTTTCCGAAACTCGATATAGCACCTCATTCCTATGTTTCGTGATAAGATATAATATTCATTGCGAAGTGTCACGTATACCTCGTATTCACTTCAAAAGAATGTAAATGCGACACTTCCTTGCTAGGAAATATTGTTTGCAGATGTCTACGTATCTTAGCAATAGGGTTCTAATGCTTCTTAAAACGCGATATCGCATCTCACTTCTATGTTTCATGATAAGATATAATTTTCATTGCAAAGTGCCATGTATACCTCTTATTCACTTCAAAAGAATGTAAAAGCGACACTTCCATGCTAGGAAATAGCCTTTGCAGATGTCTACGTATCGTAGCAACAGGGTTCTAATGCTTCTTAAAACGCGATATCGCACCTCACTTCTATGTTTCATGATAAGATATAATATTCATTGCAAAGTGTCATCTATTCCTCGCATTCTCTTCAAACGAATGTAACTGCGACACTTCCTTGCTAGGAAATAGCGTATTCTGATGTCTACGTATCGGAGCAAAAGGGTTCTAATGCTACTTAAATCGCGATATCGCATCTCATTTCTATGTTTCGTGATAAGATACAATATTCATTGCGAAGTGTCATGTACACCTCGTATCCAATTGAAAAGAAAGTAAATGCGACTTGCTTGCTAGGAAATAGCGTTTGCAGATGTCTACGTATCGTAGCAATAGAGTTCTAATGCTACTTAAATCGCGGTATCGCATCCCATTTATATGTTTCGTGATAAGATATAATGTTCATTGCGAAATGTCATGTATACCTCGGATTCACAGCAAAAGAATGTTAGTGCGACACTTCCATGCTAGGAAATAGCGTTTGCAGATGTCTCCGCATCAAGGACATAGAGTTCTAATGCTTCTTAAACCGCGATATCGCATCTCATTTGTATGTTTCGTGATAAGATATAATATTCATTGCGAAGTGTCATGTATACCTCGTATTCACTTCAAAAGAATGTAAATGCGACACTTCCATGCTTGGAAATAGCGATTGCAGATGTCTACGTATCGTAGCAACAGAGTTCTAATGCTTCTTAAAACGAGATGTCGCATCTCACATCTATGTTTCGTGATAAGATATAATATTCATTGCGAAGTGTCATGTATACCTCGTATTCACTTCAAATGAATGTAAATGCGAAACTTCCTTGCTAGGAAATAGCGTTTGCAGATGTCTACGTATCGTAGCAATAGAGTTCTAATGCTTCCTAAAACGCGATATCACATCTCACTTCTATGTTTCGAGATAAGATATAATTTTCATTGCGAAGTGTCATGTATACCTCTTATTCACTTCAAAAGAATGTAAAAGCGACACTTCCATGCTAGGAAATAGCCTTGGCAGATGTCTACGTATCGTAGCAATAGAGTTCTAATGCTACTTAAAACGTGATGTCGTATTTCATTTCTATGTTTCATGATAAGATATAATATTCATTGCGAAGAGTCATGTATACCTCGTATTCACTTCAAAAGAATGTAAAAGCGACACTTCCATGCTAGGAAATAGCCTTGGCAGATGTCTACGTATCGTAGCAATAGAGTTCTAATGCTACTTAAAACGTGATGTCGTATTTCATTTCTATGTTTCATGATAAGATATAATATTCATTGCGAAGTGTCATCTATACCTCGTGTTCTCTCCAAACGAATGTAAATGCGACACTTCCTTGCTAGGAAATAGCGTTTTCAGATATCTACGTATCGTAGCAAAAGGGTTCTAATGCTACTTAAATCGCGATATCGCATCCCTCTTCTGTGTTTCACGATAAGATATAATATTCATTGCGAAGTGTCATGTATACCTCGTATTCACATCAAAAGAATGTAAATGCGAGTACTGCTTGCTAGGAAATAGCGTTTGCAGATGTCTCCGCATCGAGAACGTAGAGTTCTAATGCTTCTTAAAACGCGATATCGCATCCCCTCTTCCGTGTTTCATGATAAGATATAATATTCATTGCGAAGTGTCATGTATACCTCGAATTCACTTGAAAAGAATGTAAATGCGACACTTCCTTGCTAGGAAATAGCGTTTTCAGATGTCTACGTATCGTAGCAAAAGGGTTCTAATGCTACTTAAATCGCGATATCGCATCTCATTTCTATGTTTCGTGATAAGATATAATATCATTGCGAAGTGTCGTGTACACCTCGTATTCAATTGAAAAGGAAGTAAATGCGACTATTGCTTGCTAGGAAATAGCGATTGCAGATGTCTCCGCATCGAGGCCATAGAGTTCTAAAGCTTCTTAAAACGCGATATCGCATCTCGCTTCTATGTTTCATGATAAGATATAATATTCATTGCGAAGTGTCATGTATACCTCGTATTCACTCCAAACGAATGTAAATGCAACGCTCCCCTCCTAGGAAATAGCTTATTCAGATGTCTACGTATCGTGGCAATAGAGTTCTAATGCTACTTAAATCGCGATATCGCATCTCATTTCTATGTTTCGTGATAAGATATAATAACCATTGCGAAGTGTCATGTACACCTCGTATTCACTACAAAAGAATGTAAATGCGACACTGCCATACTAGGAAATAGCGTCTGAAGATGTCTAAGCGTCGAGGCAATACAGTTCTAATGCTTCTTAAAACGCGATATCGCATCTCTCTTCTATGTTTCATGATAAGATATAATATTCATTGCGAAGTGTCATCTATACCTCGTATTCTCTCCAAACGAATGTAAATGCGACACTTCCTTGCCAGGAAATAGCGTTTTCAGATGTATACGTATCGTAGCAAAAGTGTTCTAATGCTACTTAAATCGCAATATCGCATCCCCCTCCTGTGTTTCATGATAAGATATTATATTCATTGCGAAGTGTCATGTATACCTCGTATTCACTTCAAAATAATGTAAATGCGACCACTGCTCGCTAGGAAATAGCGTTTGCAGATGTCTCCGCATCGAGACCGTAGAGTTCTAATGCTTCCTAAAACGCGATATCGCATCCCTGTTCCGTGTTTCATGATAAGATATAATATTCATTGCGAAGTGTCATGTACACCTCGCATTCACTCCAAACAAATGTAAATGCCGACACTTCCATGCTAGGAAATAGCGTTTGCAGATGTCTCCGCATCGAGGCCCATAGAGTTGTAATGCTTCTTAAAACGCGATATCGCATCCCTCTTCCGTGTTTCATGATAAGATATAATATTCATTGCGAAGTGTCATGTATACCTCGAATTCACTTGAAAAGAATGTAAATGCGACACTTCCTTGCTAGGAAATAGCGTTTTCAGATGTCTACGTATCGTAGCAAAAGGGTTCTAATGCTACTTAAATCGCGATATCGCATCTCATTTCTATGTTTCGTGATAAGATATAATATTCATTGCGAAGTGTCGTGTACACCTCGTATTCAATTGAAAAGGAAGTAAATGCGACTATTGCTTGCTAGGAAATAGCGTTTGCAGATGTCTACGTATCGTAGCAATAGAGTTCTAATGCTACTTAAATCGCGATATCGCATCTCATTTCTATGTTTTGTGATAAGATATAATATTCATTGCGAAGTGTCATGTATACCTCGTATCTTCACTTCAAATGAATGTAAATGCGAAACTTCCATGCTAGCAAATAGCGTTTGCAGATTTCTACGTATCGTAGCAATAGAGTTCTAATGCTTCTTAAAACGCGATTTCGCATCTCACTTATATGTTTCATGATAAGGTATAATATTCATTGCGAAGTGTCATGTATACCTCGTATTCACTTCAATTGAATGTAAATGCGACACTTCCTTGCTAGGATATAGCGTTTCCAGATGACTTCGTGTCGAAGCAATAGAGTTCTAGTGGTTCTTAAAACGCGATATCGCATCTCACTTCTATGTTTCATGATAAGATATAATATACATTGCGAAGTGTCATGTATACCTCGTATTCACTTCAAAAGATTGTAAATGCGACACTTCCTTGCTAGGAAATATTGTTTGCAGATGTCTACGTATCGTAAAAGTAGAGTCCTAATGCTTCTTAAAACGCGATATCGCATATTTCCACTATGTTTCTTGATAAGATATAATATTCATTGCGAAGTGTCATGTATACCTCGGATTCTCTTCAAAAGAATGTAAATGCGACACTTGCATGCTAGGAAATAGCGTTTGCAGATGCCTACGTATCGTAGTAATAGAGTTCTAATGCTTCTAAAACGCGATATCGCATCTCACTTCTATGTTTCATGATAAGATATAATATTCATTGCGAAGTGTCATGTATACCTCGTATTCACTTCATAAGAATGTAAATGCGACACTTCAATGCTAGGAAATAGCGTATGCAGATGTCTACGTATCACAGCAATAGAGTACTTATGCTTCTGAAAACGAGATGTCGTATTTCATTTCTATGTTTCGTAATAAAGATATAATATTCATTGTGTAATGTTATGTATACCTCGTATTCACTTCAATGGAATGTAAGTGCGACATTTCCAAGGTAGGAAATAGAGTTTGCAGATGTCTACGTATATTAGCAATAGAGTTCTAATGCTTCTCAAAACGCAATATAGCACCTCATTCCTATGTTTCATGATAAGATATAATATTCATTGCGAAGTGTCATGTATACCTCGTATTGACTTCAAAAGAATGTAAATAAGGACACTTCATGCTAGGAAATAGCGTTTGCAGATGTCTGCGTATGGTAGCAATAGAGTTCTAATGCTTCTTAAAACGAGATGCCGCATTTCATTTCTATGTTTCGTGATAAGATATAATATTCATTGGGGAGTGTTATGTATACCTCGTGATCACTTCAAAAGAATGTAAATGCGACACTTCCATGCTAGGAAATAGCGTTTGCAGATGTCTACGTATCGTAGCAACGGAGTTCTAATGCTTCCTAAAACGAGATGTCGCGTCTCACTTCTATGCTTCGAGATAAGATATAATATTCATTGCGAAGTGTCATGTATACCTCGTTTTCACTTCAAATGAATGTAAATGCGAAACTTCCATACTAGCAAATAGCGTTTGCAGATGTCTACGTATCGTAGCAATAGAGTTCTAATGCTTCTTAAAACGCGATTTCGCATCTCACTTATATGTTTCATGATAAGGTATAATATTCATTGCGAAGTGTCATGTATACATCGTATTCACTTCAAATGAATGTAAATGCGAAACTTCCATGCTAGCAAATAGCGTTTGCAGATGTCTACGTATCGTAGCAATAGAGTTCTAATGCTTCTTAAAACGCGATTTCGCATCTCACTTATATGTTTCATAATAAGGTATAATATTCATTGCGAAGTGTCATGTATACCTCATATTCACTTCAAATGAATGTAAATGCGACACTTGCCTGCTTGGAAGTAGAGTTTGCAGGTGTCTACGTATCGAAGCAATAGGGTTCTACTGCTTCTCAAAACGCGATGTCGCATCTCATTTCCATGTTTCATGATGAGATATAATATTCATTGCGATGTATCATGTATACCTCGTATTCACTTCAAAGGGATGTAACCGCGACACTTCCTTGCTAGGATATAGCGTTTCCAGATGACTACGTGTCGAATCAATAGAGTTCTAGTGATTCTTAAAACGCGATATCGCATCTCACTTCTATGTTTCATGATAAGATATAATATTCATTGCGAAGTGTCATGTATACCTCGTATTCACTTCAAAAGAATGTAAATGCGACACTTCCATGCTAGGAAATAGCGTTTGCAGATGTCTACGCATCGTAGCAATAGAGTTCTAATGCTTCTTAAAATGAGAAGTCGCATTTCATTTCTATGTTTCGTAATAAGATATAATATTCATTGTGGAATGTTATGCATACCTCGTATTGACTTCAAAGGATGTTAATGCGACACTTGGTTGCTAGGAAATAACATATGCAGATGTCTACGCATCGTAGCAATAGGGTTCTAATGCTTCTTAAATCGCGATATCGCATCTCACTGCTATGTTTCATGATAAGATATAATATTCATTGCGAAGTGTCATGTATACCTCGTATTCACTTCAAAAGATTGTAAATGCGACACTTCCTTGCTAGGAATTATTGTTTGCAGATGTCTACGTATCGTAAAATTAGAGTTCTAATGCTTCTTAAAACGCGATATCGCATATTTCCACCATGTTTGTTGATAAGATATAATATTCATTGCGAAGTGTCATGTATACCTCGTATTCACATCAAAAGATTGTAAATGCGACACTTGCATGCTAGGAAATAGCGTTTGCAGATGCCAACGTATCGTAGCAATAGAGTTCTAATGCTTCTAAAACGCGATATCGCATCTCATTTCTATGTTTCATGATAAGATATAATATTCATTGCGAAGTGTCATGTATACCTCGTATTCACTTCAAAAGAATGTAAGTGCGACACTTGCATGCTAGGAAATAGCGTTTGCAGATGCCTACGTATCGTAGTAATAGAGTTCTAATGCTTCTAAAACGCGATATCGCATCTCACTTATATGTTTCATGATAAGGTATAATATTCATTGCGAAGTGTCATGTATACCTCGTATTCACTTCAAATGAATGTAAATGCGAAACTTCCATGCTAGCAAATAGCGTTTGCAGATGTCTACGTATCGTAGCAATAGAGTTCTAATGCTTCTTAAAACGCGATTTCGCATCTCACTTATATGTTTCATGATAAGGTATAATATTCATTGCGAAGTGTCATGTATACCTCGTATTCACTTCAAATGAATGTAAATGCGACACTTCCATGCTAGGAAATAGCGTTTGCAGATGTCTACGCATCGTAGCAATAGCGTTCTAATGCTTCTTAAAATGAGAAGTCGCATTTCATTTCTATGTTTCGTAATAAGATATAATATTCATTGTGGAATGTTATGCATACCTCGTATTGACTTCAAAGGATGTTAATGCGACACTTGGTTGCTAGGAAATAACATATGCAGATGTCTACGCATCGTAGCAATAGGGTTCTAATGCTTCTTAAATCGCGATATCGCATCTCACTGCTATGTTTCATGATAAGATATAATATTCATTGCGAAGTGTCATGTATACCTCGTATTCACTTCAAAAGATTGTAAATGCGACACTTCCTTGCTAGGAAATATTGTTTGCAGATGTCTACGTATCGTAAAAATAGAGTTCTATTGCTTCTTGAAACGCGATATCGCGTATTTCGTTTATGTTTCTTGATAAGACATAATATTCATTGCGAAGTGTCATGTATACCTCGTATTCACTTCAAAAGAATGAAAATGCGACACTTCCATGCTAGGAAATAGCGTTTGCAGATGTCTACGTATCACAGCAATAGAGTACTTATGCTTCTGAATACGAGATGTCGTATTTCTTTTCTATGTTTCGTAATAATATATAATATTCATTGTGTAATGTTATGTATACCTCGTGTTCACTTCAGTGGAATGTAAGTGCGACATTTCCATGGTAGGGAATAGAGTTTGCGGATGTCTACGTATATTAGCAATCGAGTTCTAATGCTTCTCAAAACGCAATACAGCACCTCATTCCTATGTTTCATGATAAGATATAATATTCATTGCGAAGTGTCATGTATACCTCGTATTCGCTTCAAATGAATGTAAATGCGACATTTCCATGCTAGGAAATAGCGTTTGCAGATGTCTACGTATCGTAGCAATAGTGTTCTAATGCTTCTTAAAATGCGATATCGCATCTCACTTCTATGTTTCATGATAAGGTATAATATTCATTGCGAAGTGTCATGTATACCTCGTATACACTTCAAATGAATGTAAATGCGACACTTCCCTGCTAGGAAGTAGAGTTTGCAGATGTCTACGTGTCGAAGCAATAGGGTTCTACTGCTTCTCAAAATGCGATGTCGCATCTCATTTCTATGTTTCATGATCAGATATAATATGCATTGCGAAGTGTCATGTATAGCTCGTATTCACTTCAAAGGGATGAAAGTGCGGCACTTCCTTGCTAGGAAATAGCGTTTCCAGATGACCACGTATCCTAAGAATGGAGTTCTAATGCTCCTTAGAACGAGATGTCACATTTCATTTCTATGTTTCGTGATAAGATATAAGATTCATTGTGGAGTGTTATGTATACCTAGTATTCACTTCAAAAGATTGTAAATGCGACACTTCCTTGCTAGGAAATATTGTTTGCAGATGTCTCCGTATCGTAAAAATAGAGTTCTATTGCTTCTTGAAACGCGATATCGCGTATTTCCTTTATGTTTCTTGATAAGATATAATATTCATTGCGAAGTGTCATGTATACCTCGTATTCACTTCAAAAGAATGTAAATGCGACACTTCCATGCTAGGAAATAGCGTTTGCAGATGTCTACGTATCACAGCAATAGAGTACTTATGCTTCTGAATACGAGATGTCGCATTTCATTTCTATGTTTCGTAATAAGATATAATATTCATTGTGTAATGTTATGTATACCTCGTATTCACTTCAGTGGAATGTAAGTGCGACATTTCCATGGTAGGAAATAGAGTTTGCAGATGTCTACGTATATTAGCAATAGAGTTCTAATGCTTCTCAAAACGCAATATAGCACCTCATTCCTATGTTTCATGATAAAATATAACATTCATTGCGAAGTGTCATGTATACCTCGTATTCGCTTCAAATGAATGTAAATGCGACACTTCCATGCTAGGAAATAGCGTTTGCAGATGTCTACGTATCGTAGCAATAGAGTTCTAATGCTACTTAAATCGCGATATAGCATCTCATTTCTATGTTTTGTGATAAGATATAATATTCATAGCGAGGTGTCATGTACACCTCGTATTTACTTCATAAGAATGTAAATGCGACACTTCCTAGCTAGGAAATAGCGTATTCAAGTGTCTACGTATCGTAGCAATAGAGTTCTAATGCTACTTAAATCGCGATATCGCATCTCATTTCTATGTTTCGCGATAAGATATAATATTCATTGCGAATGGTCATGTATACCTTGTATTCATTTCAAAGGAATGTAAATGCGACTATTGCTTGCTAGGAAATAGCGTTTGCAGATGTCTACGTATCGCAGCAATAGCGTTCTAATGCTACTTAAATCACGATATGACACCTCATTTACATGTTTCGAGATAAGATATAATATTCATTGCGAAGTGTCATGTATACCTCGAATTCACTTCAAAAGAATGTAAATGTGACACTTCCATCCTAGGAAATAGCGTTTGCAGATATCTCCGCATCGAGGCAATAGGGTTCTAATGCTTCTTAAAACGCGATATCGCACCTCACTTCTATGTTACATGACAAGATATAATATCCATTCCGAAGTGTCATGTATACCTCGTATACACTTCATAAGAATGTAAATGCGACACTTCCTTGCTAGGAAATAGCGTTTGCAGATGTTTCCGTACCGAAGCAATAGAGTTCTATTACTTCTTAAAACGGGATACCGCATCTCATTTCTATGTTTCATGATAAGGTATAATATTAATTGCGAAGTGTCATGTATAACTCCTATTCACTTCAAAAGAATGTAAATGCGACACTTCCTTGCTTGGAAATAGCGTTTGCAGATGTCTACGTATCGACGCAATAGTGTTCTAATGCTTCTTAAATCGCCATATTACATCTCATATCTATGTTTCATGATAAGATATAATATTCATTGCGAAGTGTCATGTATACCCCGTATTCCTTTCAAAAGAATGTAAATGCGACACTTCCATGCTAGGAAATTGCGTTTGCAGATTTCTACGCATCGTAGCAATATAGTTCTAGCGCTTCGTAAATCGCGATATCGCATCTCACTTCTATGTTTCGTAATAACATATAATATTCATTGTAGAGTGTTATGTATACCTCGTATTCACTTCAAAAGAATGTAAATGCGACACTTCCATGCTAGGAAATAGCGTTTGCAGATGTCTACGTATATTAGCAATAGAGTTCTAATGCTTCTTAAAACGCGATATAGCATCCATCTTCCGTGTTTCATGATAAGATATAATATTCATTGCGAAGTGTCATGTATACCTCGAATTCACTTGAAAAGAATGTAAATGCGACACTTCCTTGCTAGGAAATAGCGTTTTCAGATGTCTACGTATCGTAGCAAAAGGGTTCCAATGCTACTTAAATCGCGATATCGCATCTCATTTCTATGTTTCGTGATAAGATATAATATTCATTGCGAAGTGTCATGTACACCTCGTATTCAATTGAAAAGAAAGTAAATGCGACTATTGCTTGCTAGGAAATAGCGTTTGCAGATGTCTACGTATCGTAGCAATAGAGTTCTAATGCTACTTAAATCGCGATATAGCAACTCATTTCTATGTTTCGTGATAAGATATAATATTCATAGCGAAGTGTCATGTATACCTCGTATTCACTTCAAAAGAATGTAAATGCGACTATTGCTTACTAGGAAATAGCGTATTCAGATGTCTACGTATCGTAGCAATAGAGTTCTAATGCTACTTAAATCGCGATATCGCATCTCATTTCTATGTTTCGTGATAAGATATAATATTCATTGCGAATGGTCATGTATACCTTGTATTCATTTCAAAGGAATGTAAATGCGACTATTGCTTGCTAGGAAATAGCGTTTGCAGATGTCTACGTATCGTAGCAATAGCGTTCTAATGCTACTTAAATCACGATATGACACCTCATTTACATGTTTCGAGATAAGATATAATATTCATTGCGAAGTGTCATGTATACCTCGTATTCACATCAAAAGAATGTAAGCGCGACACTTCCATGCTAGGAAATAGCGATTGCAGATGTCTACGCATCGAGGCCATAGAGTTCTAAAGCTTCTTAAAACGCGATATCGCATCTCGCTTCTATGTTTCATGATAAGATATAATATTCATTGCGAAGTGTCATGTATACCTCGTATTCTCTCCAAACGAATGTAAATGCAACACTTCCCTCCTAGGAAATAGCTTATTCAGATGTCTACGTATCGTAGCAATAGAGTTCTAATGCTACTTAAATCGCGATATCGCATCTCATTTCTATGTTTCGTGATAAGATATAATATTCATAGCGAAGTGTCATGTATACCTCGTATTCACTTCAAAAGAATGTAAATGCGACTATTGCTTACTAGGAAATAGCGTTTGCAGATGTCTACGTATCGTAGCAATAGCGTTCTAATGCTTCTTAGATCGCGATATCTCATCTCTTTTCTATGTTTCGCGATAAGTTATAATATTCATTCCGAAGTGTCATGAAAACCTCGAATTCATTTCAAAAGTATGTAAATGCGACTACTCCTTGCTAGGAAATAGCGTTAGCAAATGCCTACGTATTGTAGCAATAGAATTCTAATGCTTCTTAGATCGCGATATCGCATCTCATTTCTATGTTTCGTGATAAGTTATAATATTCATTCCGAAGTGTCATGTATACCTCGAATTCACTTCAAAAGAATGTAAATGTGACACTTCCATCCTAGGAAATAGCGTTTGCAGATATCTCCGCATCGAGGCAATAGGGTTCTAATGCTTTTTAAAACGCGATATCGCATCTCACTCCTATGTTACATGATAAGATATGATATCCATTCCGAAGTGTCATGTATACCTCGTATACACATCAAAAGAATGTAAATGCGACACTTCCTTGCTAGGAAATAGCGTTTGCAGATGTCTCCGTACCGAAGCAATAGAGTTCTATTACTTCTTAAAACGGGATACCGCATCTCATTTCTATGTTTCATAATAAGGTATAATATTAATTGCGAAGTGTCATGTATAACTCCTATTCACTTCAAAAGAATGTAAATGCGACACTTCCTTGCTAGGAAATAGCGTTTGCAGATGTCTACGTATCGTGGCACTAGACTTCTAATGCTTCTCAAACACGATATCGCTTCTCATTTCTATGTTTCATGATAATATATAAAATTCTTTGTGAAGTGTTACGTATACCTCGTACTCACTTCAAAAGAATGTAAATGCGACACTTCCTTGCTTGGAAATAGCGTTTGTAGATGTCTACGTATCGAAGCAATAGAGTTCTAGTCCTTCTTAAATCGCCATATTGCATCACATTCCTATGTCTCATGATAAGATATAATATTCATTGCGAAGTGTCATATATACCTCGTATTCCTTTCAAAAGAATGTAAATGCGACACTTCCATGCTAGGAAATAGCGTTTGCAGATATCTCCCCATCGAGGCAATAGGATTCTAATGCTTTTTAAGACGCGATATCGCATCTCACTTATATGTTACATGATTAGATATAATGTTCATTACGAAGTGTCTTGTATACCTCGTATTCACTTCAAAAGAATGTAAATGCGAATCATCCTTGCTAGGAAATGGCGTTTGCAGATGTCTCCGCATCGAGGCCATAGAGTTCTAAAGCTTCTTCAAACGCTATATCGCATCTCTCTTCTATGTTTCATGATAAGATATAATATCCATTCCGAAGTGTCATGTAAACCTCGTATTCACTTCAAAAGAATGTAAATGCGACTATTCCTTGCTAGGAAATAGCGTTTGCAGATGCCAACGTATCATAGCAATAGAGTTCTAATGCTCCTCAAATCGCGATATCGCATCTCATTTCTATGTTTCCTGATAAGATATAATATTCATTGCGAAGTGTCATGTATACCTCGTATTCACTTCAAAGGAATGTAAATGCGACTACTCCTTGCTAGGAAATAGCGTTTGCAGATGCCTACGTATTGTAGCAATAGAATTCTAATGCTTCTTAGATCGCGATATCGCATCTCATTTCTATGTTTCGTGATAAGTTATAATATTCATTCCGAAGTGTCATGTATACCTCGAATTCACTTCAAAAGAATGTAAATGTGACACTTCCATCCTAGGAAATAGCGTTTGCAGATATCTCCGCATCGAGGCAATAGGGTTCTAATGCTTCTTAAAACGCGATATCGCATCTCACTTCTATGTTACATGATAAGATATAATATCCATTCCGAAGTGTCATGTATACCTCGTATACACTACAAAAAAATGTAAATGCGGCACTTCCTTGCTAGGAAATAGCGTTTGCAGATGTCTACGTATCGACGCAATAGTGTTCTAGTGCTTCTTAAATCGCCATATTACATCTCATTTCTATGTTTCATGATAAGATATAATATTCATTGCGAAGTGTCATGTATACCTCGTATTCCTTTCAAAAGAATGTAAATGCGACACTTCCTTGCTTGGAAGTAGTGTTTGCAGATGTCTACGTACCGAAGCAATAGAGTTCTAATGCTTCTTAATTCGCCATATTACATCTCCTTTCTATGTTTCATGGTAAGATATAATATTCATTATGGAGTGTTATGTATACCTCGTATTCACTTCAAAAGAATGTAAATGCGACACTTCCTTGCTTGGAAATAGCGTTTGCACATGTCTACGTATCGAGGCAATAGGGTTCTAATGCTCCTTAAAACGCGATATCGCATATCCCTTCTAGGTTTCATGATAAGATATAATATTCATTGCGAAGTGCCATCTATACCTCGTATTCTCTCCAAACGAATGTAAATGCAACACTTCCTTGCTAGGTAATAGCTTATTCAGATGTCAACGTATCGTAGCAGTACGGTTCTAATGCTACTTAAATCGCGATATCGCATCTCATTTCTATGTTTCGTGATAAGATATAATGTTCATTGCGAAGTGTCATGTATATCTCGTATTCACTTCAAAAGAATGTAAATGCGTCACTTCCATGCTAGGAAATAGCATCTGCAGATGTCTACGCGTCGAGGCAATAGTGTTCTAATGCTTATTAAAACGCGATATCGCATCTCTCTTCTATGTTTCGTGATAAGATATTATATTCATTGCGAAGTGTCACGTATACCTCGTATTCAATTCAAAAGAATGTAAATGCGACTATTGCTTGCTAGGAAATAGCGTTTGCAGATGTCTACGTAGCGTAGCAATAGAGTTGTAATGCTACTCAAATCGCGATATCGCATCACATCTATATGCTTCATGATAAGATACAATATTCATTGCGAAATGTCATGTATACCTCGTATTCACTCCAAACGACTGTAAATGCGACACTTCCTTGCTAGGAAATAGCGTATTCAG
Source organism: Xylocopa sonorina (assembly GCF_050948175.1). Taxonomy (NCBI): domain Eukaryota; kingdom Metazoa; phylum Arthropoda; class Insecta; order Hymenoptera; family Apidae; genus Xylocopa; species Xylocopa sonorina. Next base: position 248,385 of record NW_027490221.1, on the reverse strand, counting down.
ATGTCTACGTATCGTAGCAATAGAGATCTAATGCTACTTAAATCGCGATATCGCATATCATTTATATGTTTCGTGATAAGATATAATATTCACTGCGAAGTGTCATGTATACCTCGTATTCACTTCAGAAGAATGTATGTGCGACATTTCCATGCTAGGAGGTAGCGTTTGCAGATGTCTCCGCATCGAGACCATATATTTGTAATGCTTCCTAAAACGCGATGTCGCATCTCTCTCCTATGTTCCATGATAAGATATAATATTCATTGGGAAGTGTCATGTATACCTCGTCTTCTCTCCAAACGAATGTAAATGCCACACTTCCTTGCTAGGAAATAGCGTATTCAGATGTCTACGTATCGTAGCAAAGGGGTTCTAATGCTACTTAAATCGCGATGTCGCATCTCATTTCTATGTTTCGTGTTAAGATACAATATTCATTGCGAAGTGTCATGTGTACCTCGGATTCACTTCAAAAGAATGTAAATGCGACACTTCCATGCTAGGAAATAGCGTTTGCAGATGTCTCCGCATCGAGGCCATAAAGTTCTAATGCTTCTTACAACGCGATATCGCACCTCTCTTCTATGTTTCATGATAAGATATAGTATTCATTGCGAAGTGTCATGTATACCTCGTATTCACAGCATAAGAATGTAAATGCGACACTTCCATGCAAGGAAATAGCGTTTTCAGATATCTCCGCATCGAGGCAATAGGGTTCTAATGCTTCTTAAAACGCGATATCGCATATCCCTCCTAGGTTTCATGATAAGATATAATATTCATTGCGAAGTGTCATGTACACCTCGTCTTCACTACAAAAGAATGTAAATGCGTCACTTTCATGCTAGGAAATAGCGTATTCAGATGTCTACGTATCGTAGCAATAGAGTTCTAATGCTACTTAAATCGCGATATCGCATCTCATTTCTATGTTTCGCGATAAGATATAATATTCATTGCGAATGGTCATGTATACCTTGTATTCATTTCAAAGGAATGTAAATGCGACTATTGCTTGCTAGGAAATAGCGTTTGCAGATGTCTACGTATCGTAGCAATAGCGTTCGAATGCTACTTAAATCACGATATGACTCCTCATTTACATGTTTCGAGATAAGATATAATATTCATTGCGAAGTGTCATGTATACCTCGAATTCACTTCAAAAGAATGTAAATGTGACACTTCCATCCTAGGAAATAGCGTTTGCAGATATCTCCGCATCGAGGCAATAGGGTTCTAATGTTTCTTAAAACGCGATATCGCACCTCACTTCTATGTTACATGACAAGATACAATATCCATTCCGAAGTGTCATGTATACCTCGTATACACTTCATAAGAATGTAAATGCGACACTTCCTTGCTAGGAAATAGCGTTTGCAGATGTTTCCGTACCGAAGCAATAGAGTTCTATTACTTCTTAAAACGGGATACCGCATCTCATTTCTATGTTTCATGATAAGGTATAATATTCATTGCGAAGTGTCATGTATACCCCGTATTCCTTTCAAAAGAATGTAAATGCGACACTTCCTTGCTTGGAAGTAGCGTTTGCAGATATCTACGTATCGACGCAATAGTGTACTAATGCTTCTTAAATCGCCATATTACATCTCATTTCTATGTTTCATGATAAGATATAATATTCATTGTGGAGTGTTATGTATACCTCGTATTCACTTCAAAAGAATGTAAATGCGACACTTCCTTGCTAGGAAATAGCGTTTGCAGATGTCTACGTATCGTGGCACTAGAGTTCTAATGCTTCTCAAAACACGATGTCGCTTCTCATTTCTATGTTTCATGATAATATATAAAATTCATTGTGAAGTGTTACGTATACCTCGTACTCACTTCAAAAGAATGTAAATGCGACACTTCCTTGCTTGGAAATAGCGTTTGTAGATGTCTACGTATCGAAGCAATAGAGTTCTAGTGCTTCTTAAATCGCCATATTGCATCACATTTCTATGTTTCATGATAAGATATAATATTCATTGCGAAGTGTCATGTATACCTCGTATTCCTTTCAAAAGAATGTAAATGCGACACTTCCTTCCTTGGAAGTAGCGTTTGCAGATGTCTACGTATCGAAGCAATAGAGTTCTAATGCTTCTTAATTCGCCATATTACATCTCATTTCTATGTTTCATGGTAAGATATAATATTCATTGTGAAGTGTTATGTATACCTCGTATTCACTTCAAAAGAATGTAAATGCGACACTTCCTTGCAAGGAAATAGCGTTTGCAGATGACTACGTATCGTAGCATTAGTGCTCTAATGCTTCTCAGAACGCGACAGCGTTTCTCATGTCTATGTTTCATGATAGTATATAATATTCCTTGCGTAGTGTCATGTATACCTCGCATACACTTCAAATGAATGTAAATGCGACACTTGCATGCTAGGAAATAGCGTTTGCAGATGTCTACGTATCGTAGCAATAGAGTTCTAATGCTTCTTAAAACGCGATATCGCATCTCACTTCTATGTTTCATGATAAGATATAATATTCATTGCGAAGTGTCATGTATACCTCGTATTCCCTTCAAAAGAATGTAAATGCGACACTTCCATGCTAGGAAATTGCGTTTGCAGATTTCTACGCATCGTAGCAATATAGTTCTAGCGCTTCGTAAATCGCGATATCGCATCTCACTTCTATGTTTCGTAATAACATATAATATTCATTGTAGAGTGTTATGTATACCTCGTATTCACTTCAAAAGAATGTAAATGCGACACTTCCATGCTAGGAAATAGCGTTTGCAGATGTCTACGTATATTAGCAATAGAGTTCTAATGCTTCTTAAAACGCGATATAGCATCCATCTTCCGTGTTTCATGATAAGATATAATATTCATTGCGAAGTGTCATGTATACCTCGAATTCACTTGAAAAGAATGTAAATGCGACACTTCCTTGCTAGGAAATAGCGTTTTCAGATGTCTACGTATCGTAGCAAAAGGGTTCCAATGCTACTTAAATCGCGATATCGCATCTCATTTCTATGTTTCGTGATAAGATATAATATTCATTGCGAAGTGTCATGTACACCTCGTATTCAATTGAAAAGAAAGTAAATGCGACTATTGCTTGCTAGGAAATAGCGTTTGCAGATGTCTACGTATCGTAGCAATAGAGTTCTAATGCTACTTAAATCGCGATATAGCAACTCATTTCTATGTTTCGTGATAAGATATAATATTCATAGCGAAGTGTCATGTATACCTCGTATTCACTTCAAAAGAATGTAAATGCGACTATTGCTTACTAGGAAATAGCGTATTCAGATGTCTACGTATCGTAGCAATAGAGTTCTAATGCTACTTAAATCGCGATATCGCATCTCATTTCTATGTTTCGTGATAAGATATAATATTCATTGCGAATGGTCATGTATACCTTGTATTCATTTCAAAGGAATGTAAATGCGACTATTGCTTGCTAGGAAATAGCGTTTGCAGATGTCTACGTATCGTAGCAATAGCGTTCTAATGCTACTTAAATCACGATATGACACCTCATTTACATGTTTCGAGATAAGATATAATATTCATTGCGAAGTGTCATGTATACCTCGTATTCACATCAAAAGAATGTAAGCGCGACACTTCCATGCTAGGAAATAGCGATTGCAGATGTCTACGCATCGAGGCCATAGAGTTCTAAAGCTTCTTAAAACGCGATATCGCATCTCGCTTCTATGTTTCATGATAAGATATAATATTCATTGCGAAGTGTCATGTATACCTCGTATTCTCTCCAAACGAATGTAAATGCAACACTTCCCTCCTAGGAAATAGCTTATTCAGATGTCTACGTATCGTAGCAATAGAGTTCTAATGCTACTTAAATCGCGATATCGCATCTCATTTCTATGTTTCGTGATAAGATATAATATTCATAGCGAAGTGTCATGTATACCTCGTATTCACTTCAAAAGAATGTAAATGCGACTATTGCTTACTAGGAAATAGCGTTTGCAGATGTCTACGTATCGTAGCAATAGCGTTCTAATGCTTCTTAGATCGCGATATCTCATCTCTTTTCTATGTTTCGCGATAAGTTATAATATTCATTCCGAAGTGTCATGAAAACCTCGAATTCATTTCAAAAGTATGTAAATGCGACTACTCCTTGCTAGGAAATAGCGTTAGCAAATGCCTACGTATTGTAGCAATAGAATTCTAATGCTTCTTAGATCGCGATATCGCATCTCATTTCTATGTTTCGTGATAAGTTATAATATTCATTCCGAAGTGTCATGTATACCTCGAATTCACTTCAAAAGAATGTAAATGTGACACTTCCATCCTAGGAAATAGCGTTTGCAGATATCTCCGCATCGAGGCAATAGGGTTCTAATGCTTTTTAAAACGCGATATCGCATCTCACTCCTATGTTACATGATAAGATATGATATCCATTCCGAAGTGTCATGTATACCTCGTATACACTTCAAAAGAATGTAAATGCGACACTTCCTTGCTAGGAAATAGCGTTTGCAGATGTCTCCGTACCGAAGCAATAGAGTTCTATTACTACTTAAAACGGGATACCGCATCTCATTTCTATGTTTCATAATAAGGTATAATATTAATTGCGAAGTGTCATGTATAACTCCTATTCACTTCAAAAGAATGTAAATGCGACACTTCCTTGCTAGGAAATAGCGTTTGCAGATGTCTACGTATCGTGGCACTAGACTTCTAATGCTTCTCAAAACACGATATCGCTTCTCATTTCTATGTTTCATGATAATATATAAAATTCTTTGTGAAGTGTTACGTATACCTCGTACTCACTTCAAAAGAATGTAAATGCGACACTTCCTTGCTTGGAAATAGCGTTTGTAGATGTCTACGTATCGAAGCAATAGAGTTCTAGTCCTTCTTAAATCGCCATATTGCATCACATTCCTATGTCTCATGATAAGATATAATATTCATTGCGAAGTGTCATATATACCTCGTATTCCTTTCAAAAGAATGTAAATGCGACACTTCCATGCTAGGAAATAGCGTTTGCAGATATCTCCCCATCGAGGCAATAGGATTCTAATGCTTTTTAAGACGCGATATCGCATCTCACTTATATGTTACATGATTAGATATAATGTTCATTACGAAGTGTCTTGTATACCTCGTATTCACTTCAAAAGAATGTAAATGCGAATCATCCTTGCTAGGAAATAGCGTTTGCAGATGTCTCCGCATCGAGGCCATAGAGTTCTAAAGCTTCCTCAAACGCTATATCGCATCTCTCTTCTATGTTTCATGATAAGATATAATATCCATTCCGAAGTGTCATGTAAACCTCGTATTCACTTCAAAAGAATGTAAATGCGACTATTCCTTGCTAGGAAATAGCGTTTGCAGATGCCAACGTATCATAGCAATAGAGTTCTAATGCTCCTCAAATCGCGATATCGCATCTCATTTCTATGTTTCCTGATAAGATATAATATTCATTGCGAAGTGTCATGTATACCTCGTATTCACTTCAAAGGAATGTAAATGCGACTACTCCTTGCTAGGAAATAGCGTTTGCAGATGCCTACGTATTGTAGCAATAGAATTCTAATGCTTCTTAGATCGCGATATCGCATCTCATTTCTATGTTTCGTGATAAGTTATAATATTCATTCCGAAGTGTCATGTATACCTCGAATTCACTTCAAAAGAATGTAAATGTGACACTTCCATCCTAGGAAATAGCGTTTGCAGATATCTCCGCATCGAGGCAATAGGGTTCTAATGCTTCTTAAAACGCGATATCGCATCTCACTTCTATGTTACATGATAAGATATAATATCCATTCCGAAGTGTCATGTATACCTCGTATACACTACAAAAGAATGTAAATGCGGCACTTCCTTGCTAGGAAATAGCGTTTGCAGATGTCTCCGTACCGAAGCAATAGAGTTCTATTACTTCTTAAAACGGGATACCGCATCTCATTTCTATGTTTCATGATAAGGTATAATATTAATTGCGAAGTGTCATGTATAACTCCTATTCACTTCAAAAGAATGTAAATGCGACACTTCCTTGCTTGGAAATAGCGTTTGCAGATGTCTACGTATCGACGCAATAGTGTTCTAGTGCTTCTTAAATCGCCATATTACATCTCATTTCTATGTTTCATGATAAGATATAATATTCATTGCGAAGTGTCATGTATACCTCGTATTCCTTTCAAAAGAATGTAAATGCGACACTTCCTTGCTTGGAAGTAGTGTTTGCAGATGTCTACGTACCGAAGCAATAGAGTTCTAATGCTTCTTAATTCGCCATATTACATCTCCTTTCTATGTTTCATGGTAAGATATAATATTCATTATGGAGTGTTATGTATACCTCGTATTCACTTCAAAAGAATGTAAATGCGACACTTCCTTGCTTGGAAATAGCGTTTGCACATGTCTACGTATCGAGGCAATAGGGTTCTAATGCTCCTTAAAACGCGATATCGCATATCCCTTCTAGGTTTCATGATAAGATATAATATTCATTGCGAAGTGCCATCTATACCTCGTATTCTCTCCAAACGAATGTAAATGCAACACTTCCTTGCTAGGTAATAGCTTATTCAGATGTCAACGTATCGTAGCAGTACGGTTCTAATGCTACTTAAATCGCGATATCGCATCTCATTTCTATGTTTCGTGATAAGATATAATGTTCATTGCGAAGTGTCATGTATATCTCGTATTCACTTCAAAAGAATGTAAATGCGTCACTTCCATGCTAGGAAATAGCATCTGCAGATGTCTACGCGTCGAGGCAATAGTGTTCTAATGCTTATTAAAACGCGATATCGCATCTCTCTTCTATGTTTCGTGATAAGATATAATATTCATTGCGAAGTGTCACGTATACCTCGTATTCAATTCAAAAGAATGTAAATGCGACTATTGCTTGCTAGGAAATAGCGTTTGCAGATGTCTACGTAGCGTAGCAATAGAGTTGTAATGCTACTCAAATCGCGATATCGCATCACATCTATATGCTTCATGATAAGATACAATATTCATTGCGAAATGTCATGTATACCTCGTATTCACTCCAAACGACTGTAAATGCGACACTTCCTTGCTAGGAAATAGCGTATTCAGATGTCTACGTATCGTAGCAATAGAGATCTAATGCTACTTAAATCGCGATATCGCATATCATTTATATGTTTCGTGATAAGATATAATATTCACTGCGAAGTGTCATGTATACCTCGTATTCACTTCAGAAGAATGTATGTGCGACATTTCCATGCTAGGAGGTAGCGTTTGCAGATGTCTCCGCATCGAGACCATATATTTGTAATGCTTCCTAAAACGCGATGTCGCATCTCTCTTCTATGTTCCATGATAAGATATAATATTCATTGGGAAGTGTCATGTATACCTCGTCTTCTCTCCAAACGAATGTAAATGCCACACTTCCTTGCTAGGAAATAGCGTATTCAGATGTCTACGTATCGTAGCAAAGGGGTTCTAATGCTACTTAAATCGCGATGTCGCATCTCATTTCTATGTTTCGTGTTAAGATACAATATTCATTGCGAAGTGTCATGTGTACCTCGGATTCACTTCAAAAGAATGTAAATGCGACACTTCCATGCTAGGAAATAGCGTTTGCAGATGTCTCCGCATCGAGGCCATAAAGTTCTAATGCTTCTTACAACGCGATATCGCACCTCTCTTCTATGTTTCATGATAAGATATAGTATTCATTGCGAAGTGTCATGTATACCTCGTATTCACAGCATAAGAATGTAAATGCGACACTTCCATGCAAGGAAATAGCGTTTTCAGATATCTCCGCATCGAGGCAATAGGGTTCTAATGCTTCTTAAAACGCGATATCGCATATCCCTCCTAGGTTTCATGATAAGATATAATATTCATTGCGAAGTGTCATGTACACCTCGTCTTCACTACAAAAGAATGTAAATGCGTCACTTTCATGCTAGGAAATAGCGTCTGCAGATGTCTACGCGTCGGGGCAATAGAGTTCTAATGCTTATTAAAACGCGATATCGCATCGCTCTTCTAGGTTTCATGATAAGATATAATATTCATTGCGAAGTGTCATGTATAACTCGTATTCTCTCCAAACGAATGTAAATGCAACACTTCCTTGCTAGGTAATAGCTTATTCAGATGTCTACGTATCGTAGCAATAGAGTTCTAATGCTACTTAAATCGCGATATCGCTTTTCATTTCTATGTTTCGTGATAAGATATAATATTCATTGCGAAGTGTCATGTGCACCTCGTATTCACTTCATAAGAATGTAAATGCGACACCTCCATGCAAGGAAATAGCGTTTGCAGATATCTCCGCGTCGAGGCAATAGTGTTCTAATGCTTCTTAAAACGCGATATCGCATGTCCCTTCTAGGTTACATGATAAGATATAATATTCATTGCGAAGTGTCATGTATATCTCGTATTCACTACAAAAGGAAGTAAATGCGACTATTGCTTGCTAGGAAATAGCGTTTTCAGATGTCTATGTATCGTAGCAATAGAGTTCTAAAGCTACTTAAATCACGATATCGCATCTCATTTATATGTTTCGTGATAAGATACAATATTCATTGCGAAGTGTCATGTATACCTCGTATTCACTCCAAACGAATGTAAATGCGACACCTCCTTGCTAGGAAATAGCGTATTCAGATGTCTACGTATCGTAGCAGTAGAGTTCTAATGCTACTTAAATCGCGATATCGCATCTCATTTCCATGTTTCGTGATAAGATATAATATTCACTGCAAAGTGTCATGTATACCTCGTATTCACTTCAAAAGAATGTAAATGCGACACTTCCATGCAAGGAAATAGCGTTTGCAGATGTCTCCGCACCGAGGCCATAGAGTTCCAATGCTTCTTACAACGCGATATCGCATCTCTCTTCTATGTTTCATGATAAGATATAATATTTATTGCGAAGTGTCATGTATACCTCGTATTCACTTCAAAAGAATGTACATGCGACTATTCCTTGCTAGGAAATAGCGTTTGCAGATGTCTACGTATCGTAGCAATAAAGTTCTAATGCTTCTTAAATCGCGATATCGCATCTCATCTATATATTTCGTGATAAGGTATAATATTCATTGCGAAGTGTCATGAATACCTCGTATTCACTTCAAAGGAATGTAAGTGCGACACTTCCATGCTAGGAAATTGCGTTTGCAGATTTCTCCGAATCGAGGCCATAGAGTTCTAAAGCTTCTTAGAACGCGATATCGCATCTCTCTTCTATGTTTCATGATAAGATATAGTATTCATTGCGAAGCGTCATGTATACCTCGTATTCTCTCCAAACGAATGTAAATGCAACACTTCCTTCCTAGGAAATAGCTTATTCAGATGTCTACGTATCGTAGCAATAGAGTTCTAAAGCTACTTAAATCGCGATATCGCATCTCATTCCTATGTTTCGTGATAAGATGTAATATTCATTGCGAAGTGCCATTTACACCTCGTATTCACTTCAGAAGAATGTAAATGCGACACTTCCATGCTAGGAAATAGCGTCTGCAGATGTCTACGACTCGAGGCAATAGAGTTCTAATGCTTATTAAAACGCGACATCGCATCTCTCTTCTATGTTTCATGATAAGGTGTAATATTCATTGCGAATTGTCATGTATGCCTCGTCTTCTCTCCAAGCGAATGTAAATGCGACACTTCCTTGCTAGGAAATAGCGTATTCTGATGTCTACGTATCGTAGCAAAGGGGTTCTAATGCTACTTAAATCCCGATATCGCATCACATCTCTATGATTCGTGATAGGATATAATATTCATTGCGAAGTGTCATGTACACCTCGCATTCAATTCAAACGAAAGTAAATGCGGCTATTGCTTGCTAGGAAAGAGCGTTTGCAGATGCCTACGTACCGTAGCTATAGTTCTAATGCTTCTTAAATAGCGATATTGCATCTCATTTCTATGTTACATGATAAGATATAATGTTCAATGCGAAGTGTCATGTATACCTCGTATTCACTTCAAAAGAATGTAAATGCGAAACATCCTTGCTAGGAAATAGCGTTTGCAGATGTCTACGTATCGTAGCAATGGTGTTCTAATGCTTCTCAAAACTCGATATCGCATCTCATTTCTATGCATCATGATAAGATATAATATTCATTGCGAAGTGTCATGTATACCTCGTATTCACTCCAAACGAATGTAAATGCGACACTTCCTTGCTAGGAAATAGCGTATTCAGATGTAACATAGCAATAGATTTCTAATGCTTCTCAAAACGCGATATCGCACCTCATTTCTATGCTTCATGATAAGATATAATATTCATTGCGAAGTGTCATGTATACCTCGTCTTCTCTCCAAGCGAATGTAATTGCGACACTTCCTTGCTAGGAAATAGCGTATTCAGATGGCTACGTATCGTAGCAAAAGGGTTTTAATGCTACTTAAATCCCGATATCGCATCTCATTTCTATGTTTCGTGATAAGATATAATATTCATTGCGAAGTGTCATGTACACCTCGTATTCAATTCAAAAGAAAGTAAATGCGACTATTGCTTGCTGGGAAATAGCGTTTGCAGATGTCTACGTATCGTAGCAAAAGAGTTCTAATGCTTCTTAAAACGCGATATCGCTTCTCATTTCTATGTTTCGTGATAAGATATAATATTCATTGCGAAGTGTCATGCATACCATGAATTCGCTTCAAAATAATGTAAGTGCGACACTTCCATGCTAGGAAATAGCGTTTGCACATGTCTACGTATCGTAGCAATAGAGTTCTAATGCTTCTTAAAACGCTATACCGCATCTCCCTTCTATGTTTCATGATTAGATATAATATTCATTGCGAAGTGTCATGTACACCTCGTATTCACTACAAAAGAATGTAAATGCGACACTTCCTTGCTAGGAAATACCGTTTGCAGATGTCTACGTATCGTAGCAAAAGAGTTCTAATGCTTCTCAAAACGCGATATCGCATCTCAGTTCTATGTTCCGTGATAAGATATAATATTCATTGCGAAGTGTCATGTATACCTCGTCTTCTCTCCAAGCGAATGTAAATGCGACACTTCCTTGCTAGGAAATAGCGTCTGCAGATGTCTACGTATCGTAGCAAAAGAGTTCTAATGCTTCTCAAAACGCGATATCGCATCTCAATTCTATGTTTCGTGATAAGATATAATATTCATTGCGAAGTGTCATGTATACCTCGTCTTCTCTCCAAGCGAATGTAAATGCGACACTTCCTTGCTAGGAAATAGCGTATTCAGATGGCTACGTATCGTAGCAAAAGGGTTTTAATGCTACTTAAATCCCGATATCGCATCTCATTTCTATGTTTCGTGATAAGATATAATATTCATTGCGAAGTGTCATGTACACCTCGTATTCAATTCAAAAGAAAGTAAATGCGACTATTGCTTGCTGGGAAATAGCGTTTGCAGATGTCTACGTATCGTAGCAAAAGAGTTCTAATGCTTCTTAAAACGCGATATCGCTTCTCATTTCTATGTTTCGTGATAAGATATAATATTCATTGCGAAGTGTCATGCATACCACGAATTCGCTTCAAAATAATGTAAGTGCGACACTTCCATGCTAGGAAATAGCGTTTGCACATGTCTACGTATCGTAGCAATAGAGTCCTAATGCTTCTTAAAACGAGATGTCGCATCTCACTTCTATGTTTCATGATAAGATCTATTATTCATTGCGAAGTGTCACTGATACATCGTCTTCTCACCAAACGAATGTAAATGCGACACTTCCTTGCTAGGAAATAGCGTATTCAGATGTCTACGTATCGTAGCAATAATGTTCTAATGCTACTTAAATCGCGATATCGCATCTCATCTATATGTTTCGTGATAAGATATAATATTCATTGCGAAGTGTCATGTATACCTCGTATTCACTTCAAAAGAATGTAAATGCGACTATTGCTTGCTAGGAAATAGCGTTTGCAAATGTCTACGTATCGTAGCAATAAAGTTCTAATGCTACTTAAATCGCGATATCGCATCTCATCTATATATTTCGTAATAAGGTATAATATTCATTGCGAAGTGTCATGTATACCTCGCATTCACTTCAAAAGTATGTAAATGCGAATCTTCCTTGCTAGGAAATACCGTTTGCAGATGTCTACGTATCGTCGCAATAGAGTTCTAATGCTTCTCAAAACGCGATATCGCATCTCAATTCTATGTTTCGTGATAAGATATAATATTCATTGCGAAGTGTCATGTATACCTCGTCTTCTCTCCAAGCGAATGTAAATGCGACACTTCCTTGCTAGGAAATAGCGTCTGCAGATGTCTACGTATCGTAGCAAAAGAGTTCTAATGCTTCTCAAAACGCGATATCGCATCTCAATTCTATGTTTCGTGATAAGATATAATATTCATTGCGAAGTGTCATGTATACCTCGTCTTCTCTCCAAGCGAATGTAAATGCGACACTTCCTTGCTAGGAAATAGCGTATTCAGATGGCTACGTATCGTAGCAAAAGGGTTTTAATGCTACTTAAATCCCGATATCGCATCTCATTTCTATGTTTCGTGATAAGATATAATATTCATTGCGAAGTGTCATGTACACCTCGTATTCAATTCAAAAGAAAGTAAATGCGACTATTGCTTGCTGGGAAATAGCGTTTGCAGATGTCTACGTAGCGTAGCAATAGAGTTCTAATGCTACTTAAATCGCGATATCGCATCCCTCTTCTATGTTTCATGATAAGATATAATATTCATTGCGAAGCGTCATGTATACCTCGTATTCTCTCCAAACGAATGTAAATGCAACATTTCCTTCCTAGGAAATAGCTTATTCAGATGTCTATGTATCGTAGCAATAGAGTTCTAATGCTACTTAAACCGCAATATCGCATCTCATTTCTATGTTTCGTGATAAGATATAATATTCATTGCTAAGTGTCATGTACACCTCGAATTCAATTCAAAAGAAAGTAAATGCGACTATTGCTTGCTAGGAAATAGCGTTTGCAAATGTCTATGTAGCGTGGCAATAGAGTTCTAATGCTACTTAAATCGCGATATCGCATCACATTTCTATGTTTCGTGATAAGATATAATACTCATTGCGAAGTGTCATGTACACCTCGTATTCACTTCAAAAGAATGTAAATGCGAATATTGCTTGCTAGGAAATAGCGTTTGCAGATGCCTACGTATCGTAGCAATAAAGTTCTAATGCTACTTAAATCGCGACATCGCATCTCATCTATATATTTCGTGATAAGGTATAATATTCATTGCGAAGTGTCATGTATACCTCTCATTCACTTCAAAAGTATGTAAATGCGAATCTCCCTTGCTAGGAAATACCATTTGCAGATGCCTACGTATTGTAGCAATAAAGTTCTAATGCTACAAAAATCGCGATATCGCATCTCATCTATATATTTCGTGATAAGGTATAATATTCATTGCGAAGTGTCATGTATACCTCGCATTCACTTCAAAAGTATGTAAATGCGAATCTCCCTTGCTAGGAAATACCATTTGCAGATGTCTACGTATCGTCGCAATAGAGTTCTAATGCTTCTCAAAACGCGATATCGCATCTCAATTCTATGTTTCGTGATAAGATATAATATTCATTGCGGAGTGTCATGTACACCTCGTATTCACTACAAAAGAATGTAAATGCGACACTTCCATGCTAGGAAATAGCGTCCGCAGATGTCTACGCGTCGAGGCAATAGAGTTCTAATGCTTCTTAAAACGCTATACCGCATCTCCCTTCTATGTTTCATGATTAGATATAATATTCATTGCGAAGTGTCATGTACACCTCGTATTCACTACAAAAGAATGTAAATGCGACACTTCCTTGCTAGGAAATACCGTTTGCAGATGTCTACGTATCGTAGCAAAAGGGTTCTAATGCTTCTCAAAACGCGATATCGCATCTCAGTTCTATGTTTCGTGATAAGATATAATATTAATTGCGAAGTGTCATGTATACCTCGTCTTCTCGCCAAGCGAATGTAAATGCGACACTTCCTTGCTAGGAAATAGCGTATTCAGATGGCTACGTATCGTAGCAAAAGGGTTTTAATGCTACTTAAATCCCGATATCGCATCTCATTTCTATGTTTCGTGATAAGATATAATATTCATTGCGAAGTGTCATGTACACCTCGTATTCAATTCAAAAGAAAGTAAATGCGACTATTGCTTGCTGGGAAATAGCGTTTGCAGATGTCTACGTATCGTAGCAAAAGAGTTCTAATGCTTCTTAAAACGCGATATCGCTTCTCATTTCTATGTTTCGTGATAAGATATAATATTCATTGCGAAGTGTCATGCATACCACGAATTCGCTTCAAAATAATGTAAGTGCGACACTTCCATGCTAGGAAATAGCGTTTGCACATGTCTACTTATCGTAGCAATAGAGTCCTAATGCTTCTTAAAACGAGATGTCGCATTTCATTTCTATGTTTCGTGATAAGGTATAATATTCATTGCGAAGTGTCATGTATACCTAGTACTCACTTCAAAAGAATGTAAATGCGACTATTCCTTTCTAGGAAATAGCGTTTGCAGATGCCTACATATCGTAGCAATAGAGTTCTAATGCTTCTTAAAACGCGATATCGCATCTCACTTCTATGTTTCATGATAAGATATAATATTCATTGCGAAGTGTCACCTCGTATTCACTTCAAAAGAATGTAAGTGCGACACTTCCATGCTAGGAAATGGCGTTTGCAGTTGTCTCCGCATCGAGGCCATATATTTCTAATGCTTCTTATATCGCGATATCGCATCTCATTTCTATGATTCGTGATAAGTTATAATATTCATTCCGAAGTGTCATGTATACCACGAATTCGCTTCAAAATAATGTAAATGCGACACTTCCATGCTAGGAAATAGCGTTGGCAGATGTCTACGTATCGTAGCAATAGTGTCCTATTGCTTCTTAAAACGAGATGTCGCATTTCATTTCTATGTTTCGTGATAAGATATAATATTCATTGCGAAGTGTCATGTATACCTCGTATTCACATCAAAAGAATGTAAGTGCGACACTTCCATGCTAGGAAATGGCGTATGCAGTTGTCTCCGCATCGAGGCCATAGTGTTCTAATGCTTCTTAAAACGCGATATCGCATCTCTTTTCTATGATTCGTGATAAGTTATAATATTCATTCCGAAGTGTCATGTATACCACGAATTCACTTCAAAGTAATGTAAATGTGACACTTCCATGCTAGGAAATAGCGTTTGCAGATGTCTACGTATCGTAGCAATAGAGTCCTAATGCTTCTTAAAACGAGATGTCGCATTTCATTTCTATGTTTCGTGATAAGATATAATATTCATTGCGAAGTGTCATGTATACCTCCTATTCACTCCAAACGAATGTAAATGCGAATCTTCCTTGCTAGGAAATAGCGTTTGCAGATGTCTACGTATCGTAGCAATAGAGTTCTAATCCTACTTAAATCGCGATATCGCATCTCATTTCTATGCTTCATGATAAGATATAATATTCATTGCGAAGTGTCATGTATACCTCGAATTCACTTCAAACGAATGTAAATGCGACACTTCCTTGCTGGGAAATAGCGTATTCAGATGTCTACGTATCGAAACAATAGAGTTCTAGTGCTTCTTAAAACGAGATGTCGCATCCCATTTCTCTGTTTCATGATAAGGTATAATATTCATTGCGAAGTGTCATGTATACCTCGCATTCACTTCAAAAGTATGTAAATGCGAATCTCCCTTGCTAGGAAATACCATTTGCAGATGCCCACGTATCGTAGCAATAAAGTTCTAATGCTACAAAAATCGCGATATCGCATCTCATCTATATATTTCGTGATAAGGTATAATATTCATTGCGAAGTGTCATGTATACCTCGCATTCACATCAAAAGTATGTAAATGCGAATCTCCCTTGCTAGGAAATACCATTTGCAGATGTCTACGTATCGTCGCAATAGAGTTCTAATGCTTCTCAAAACGCGATATCGCATCTCAATTCTATGCTTCGTGATAAGATATAATATTCATTGCGGAGTGTCATGTACACCTCGTATTCACTACAAAAGAATGTAAATGCGACACTTCCATGCTAGGAAATAGCGTCTGCAGATGTCTACGCGTCGAGGCAATAGAGTTCTAATGCTTCTTAAAACGCTATAACACTCCACAATGAATATTATATATTATCATGAAACATAGTAATGAGTAGCGATATCGCGTATAGAGGAGCATTAGAAACCTAATGCTACGATACGTAGACATCTGCAAACGCTATTTCCTGGCAAGGAAGTGTCGCGTTTACATTCTTTTGAAGTGAATTCGAGGTACGCATAACACTTCACAATGAATATTATATCTTTCCATGAAACATAGAAATGAGATGTAATATGGCGATTTAAGAAGCATTAGAACCCTATTGCTTCGATACGTAGACATCTGCAAACGCTATTTCCTAGCAAGGAAGTGTTGCATGTACATTCAATTGAAGTCTATGCGAGGTATACATGGCACTTCGCAATGAATATTATATATTATCATGAAACATAATAATGACATGCGATATCGCGTTTTAAGAAGCGTTAGAACTCTGTTTCTACGATACGCAGAATTCTGCAAACGCTATTTCCTAGCAAGGAAGTGTCGCATTAACATTCGTTTGAAGTGCAGACGTGGAATACATAACACTTCGGAATGAATATTATATCTTATCATGAGACACAGAATTGAGATGCAATTATCGCGTTTTAAGATGCACTAGAATTCCATTGCTTCGATACGTAGACATCTGTCAACGCTATTTCCTAGCAAGGAAGTGTCGCATTTACATTCTTTTGAAAGGAATACGAGGTATACATGACACATCGCAATGGATATTATATCTTATCATGAAACATAGAAATGAGATGCGATATGGCGATTTATGAAGCATTGGATGTCTATTGCTTCGATACGTAGACATCTGCAAACGCTATTTCCTAGCAAGGAAGTGTCGCATTTTCATTCTTTTGAAGTGTATGCGAGGTATACATGGCACTTCGCAATGAATATTATATATTATCATGAAACATAGAAATGACATGCGATATCGCGTTTTAAGAAGCATCAGATATCTATTGCTTCGATAAGTAGACATCTGCAAACGCTATTTCCTAGCAAGGAAGTGTCGCATTTGCATTCATTTTAAGTGTATGCGAGATATACATGGCACTTCGCAATGAATATTATATATTATCATGAAACATAGACATGACATGCGATATCGCGTTCTAAGAAGCATCAGATACCTATTGCTTCGATAAGTAGACATCTGCAAACGCTATTTCCTAGCAAGGAAGTGTCGCATTTGCATTCGTTTTAAGTGAATACGAGGTATACATAACACTTCGCAATGAATATTATATCTTGTTATGAAACATAGAAGTGAGATGCGGTATCCCGTTTTAAGAAGTAATAGAACTCTATTGCTTCGGTACGGAGACACCTGCAAACGCTATTTCCTAGCAAGGATGTGTCGCATTTACATTCTTTTGAAGTGTATACGAGGTATACATGACACTTCGGAATGGATATTATATCTTATCATGAAACATAGAAATGAGATGCGATATCGCGTTTGAAGAAGCATTAGAGCACTATTGCCTCGATACGTGGACATCTGCAAACGCTATTTCCTAGCAAGGAAGTGTCGCGTTTACATTAATTTGAAGTGAATACGAGGTATAAGTGACCCTTCGCAATGAATAATAGATCTTATCATGAAACATAGAAATGAGATGCGATATCGCGTTCGAAGAAGCATTAGAGCACTATTGCCTCGATACGTAGACATCTGCAAACGCTATTTCCTAGGAAGGAAGTGTGGCATTTACATTCATTTGAAGTGAATACGAGGTATAAGTGACACTTCGCAATGAATAATAGATCTTATCATAAAACATAGAAATGAGATGCGATATCGTGTTTTAAACCGCTTTAGAACTCAATTGCTTCGATACGTAGACATTTGCAAACGCTATTACCTAGCAAGGAAGTGTCGCGTTTACATTCTGTAGATGTGAATACGAGGAATACATGACACTTCGCAATGAATATTATATCTTGTTATGAAACATAGAAATGAGATGCGGTATCCCGTTTTAAGAAGTAATAGAACTCTATTGCTTTGGTACGGAGACATCTGCAAACGCTATTTCCTAGCAAGGATGTGTCGCATTTACATTCTTTTGAAGTGTATACGAGGTATACATGACACTTCGGAATTGAAATTATATCTTATCATGAAACATAGAAATGAGATGCGATATTGCATTTGAAGAAGCATTAGAGCACTATTGCCTCGATACGTAGACATCTGCAAACGCTATTTCCTAGCATGGAAGTGACGCATTTACAATCATTTGAAGAGAGTACGAGGTATAAGTGACACTTCGCAATGAATAATAGTTCATATCATGAAACATAGAAATGAGATGCGATAACGTGTTTTAAGAAGCATTAGATCTCTATTGCTTCGATACGTAGACATCTGCAAACGCTATTTCCTAGCAAGGAAGTGTCGCATTTACATTCATTTGAAGTGAATACGAGGTATACATGACAATTCGGAATGGATATTATATCTTATCATGAAACATAGTAATGAGATGCGATATCGTGTTTTAAGAAGCATTAGAACTCTATTTCTACGATACGTAGACATCTGCAAACGCTATATCCTAGCATGGAAGTGTCGCGTTTACATTCTTTTGAAGTGAATACGAGATATACATGACACTTCGCAATGGATACTATATCTTATCATGAAACATAGAAGTGAGATGCGATATCGCGTTTTAGGAAGCATTAGAACTCTATTGTTACGTTACGTAGATATCTGCAAAGGCTATTTCCTTGCATGGAAGTGCCACATTTACATTCTGTTGAAGTGAATACGAGGTATACATGACACTTCGCAATGGATACTATATCTTATCATGAAACATAGAAGTGAGATGCGATATCGCGTTTTAGGAAGCATTAGAACACTATTGCTACGATACGTAGACATCTGCAAACGCTATTTCCTAGCATGGGAGTGTCGCATTTACATTCTTTTGTAGTGAATTCGAAGTATACATGACACTTCGCAATGAATATTATATCTTATCATGACACATAGAAGTGAGATGCGATATCGCGTTTTAGGAAGCATTAGAACTCTATTGCTACGATATGTAAACATCTGCAAACGCTACTACCTAGCATGGAAGTGTCGCATTTACATTCTTTTGAAGTGAGTACGAGATATACATGACACTTCGCAATGAATATTATATCTTATCATGAAACATAGGAATGAGGTGCTATATCCCGTTCTGAGAAGCATTAGAACTCTATTGCTAATATACGTAGACATCTGCATACAATATTTCCTAGCAAGGAAATGTCGCACTTACATTCCATTGAAGTGAATACGAGGTATACATAACATTACGCAATGAATATTACATCTTATTACGAAACATAGAAATGAAATACGACATCTCGTTTTAAGAAGCATTAGTCCTCTATTGCTAATATACGTAGACATCTGCAAACAATATTTCCTAGCAAGGAAAGGTCGCACTAACATTCCATTAAAGTGAATACGAGGTATACATAACATTACACAATGAATATTATATCTTATCACGAAACATAGAAATGAAATACGACATCTTGTTTTAAGAAGCATCAGTACTCTATTGCTGTGATACGTAGACATCTGCAAACAATATTTCCTAGCATGTGAGTGTCGCATTTACATTCTATTGAAGTGAGTACGAGGTATACATGACACTTCGCAATGAATATTATATCTTATCATAAAACATAGAGGTGAGATGCGATATCGCGTTTTAGGTAGCATTAGAACTCTATTGCTACGATACGTAGACATCTGCAAACAATATTTCCTAGCATGTGAGTGTCGCACTTACATTCTTTTGAAGTGAGTACGAGGTATGCATGACACTTCGCAATGAGTATTATATCTTATAATGAAACATAGGAATGAGATGCGATATCGCGTTTTGAGAAGCGTTAGAACTCTATTGCTAATATACGTAGACATCTGCAAACGCTACTTCCTAGCATGGAAGTGTCGCATTTACATTCTTTTGAAGTGAAAACGAGGTATACATGACACTTCGCAATGAATATTATATCTTATCATGAAACATAGGAATGTGGTGCTATATCGCGTTTTGAGAAGCATAAGAACTCTATTGCTAATATGCGTAGACATCTGCAAACAATATTTCCTAGCAAGGAAATGTCGCAATTACATTCCATTGAAGTCAATACGAGGTGTACATAACATTACACAATGAATATTATATCTTATTACGAAACATAGAAATGAAATACGACATCTCGTTCTAAGAAGCATTAGTACTGTATTGCTATGATACGTAGACATCTGCAAACAATATTTCCTAGCATGTGTGTTTCGCATTTTCATTCTTTTGAAGTGAATACGAGGTATACATGACACTTCGCAATGAATATTATATCTTATCATGAAACATAGGTGTGAGATGCGATATCTCGTTTTAAGAAGCATTAGATCTCTCTTGCTACGATACGTAGACATCTGCAAACAATATTTCCTAGCAAGAAAGTGTCGCGTTTACATCCTTTTGAAGTGATTACGAGGTATACATAACACTCTACAATGAATATTATATCTTACCACGAAACATAAATATGAAATGCGACATATCGTTTTAAGAAACATTAGAACTCTATTGCTACGATACGTACACATCTGCAAACGCTATTTCCTTGCATGGAAGTGCCGCATCTGCTTTCTTTTGAAGATAATACGAGGTATACATAACACTTCGCAATGAATATTATATCTTATCTCGAAACATAGAAGTGAGATGCGACATCGCGATTTAAGAGGCACTAGAACTCTATTTTTACGATACGTAGACATCTGCAAACAATATATTCTAGCAAGGAAGTGTCGCATTTACATTCTTTTGAAGTTAATACGAGGTATACATGACACATCGCAATGAATATATTATGTCTTATCATGAAACTTAGAAGTCAGATGCGATATCGCGTTTTAAGAAGCATTAGAACTCTATTGCTACGATGCGTAGACATCTGCGAATGTTATTTCCTAGCAAGGAAGTGTCGCATTTACATTCTTTTGAAGTGAATACGAGGTATACATAACATTCCACAATGGATATTATATCTTACTACGAAACATAGATATGAAATACGACTTCTCATTTTAAGAAGCATTAGAACTCTATTGCTACGATACGTTGACATCTGCAAACGCTATTTCCTAGCATGGGAGTGTCGCATTTACATTCTTTTGTAGCGAATTCGAAGTATACATGACACTTCGCAATGAATATTATATCTTATCATGACACATAGAAGTGAGATGCGATATCGCGTTTTGGGAAGCATTAGAACTCTATTGCTACGATATGTAAACATCTGCAAACGCTACTACCTAGCATGGAAGTTTCGCATTTACATTCTTTTCAAGTGAATACGAGGTATACATAACACTCCACAATGAATATTATATCTTATCACGAAACATGGAAATGAAATGCGACATCTCGTTTTAAGAAGCATTAGAACTCTATTGCTACGATACGTAGACATCTGCAAACGCTATTCCCTAGAATGGAAGTGTCGCATTTACATTCTTCTGAAGTGAATACGAGGTATACATAACACTCCAAAATGAATATTATATCTTATATCGAAACATAGAAATGAAATGCAACATCTCGTTTTAAGTAGCATTAAAGCTCTATTGCTACGATACGTAGACATCTGCAAATGCTATTTCCTAGCATGGAAGTGTCGCATTTACATTGTTTTGAAGTGAATACAAGGTATACATGACACTCCATAATGAATAATATTTCTTATCATGAAACATAGCAGTGAGATGCGACATCTCGTTCTAAGAAGCATTAGAACCCTATTGCTACGATACGTAGACATCTGGAAACGCTATTTCCTAGCATGGAAGTGTCGCATTTACATTCATTTGAAGTGAATACGAGGTATACATGGCACTTCGCAATGAATATTATATCTTATCATGAAACATAGAAGTGAGATGCGATATCGCGTTTTAGGAAGCATTAGAACTCTATTGTTACGATACGTCGATATCTGCAAAAGCAATTTCCTAGCATGGAAGTGCCGCATTTACATTCTTTTCAAGATAATACGAGGTATACATAACACTTCGCAATGAATATTATATCTTATCACGAAACATAGAAATGAAATGCGACATCTCGTTTTAAGAAGCATTAGAACTCTATTGCTACGATACGTAGACATCAGCAAACGCTATTTCCTAGCATGGAAGTAGCGCATTTACATTCTTTTGGAGTGAATACGAGGTATACGTAACACTCTACAATGAATATTATATCTTATCACGAAACATAGGAATGAAATGCGACATCTCGTTTTAAGTAGCATTAAACTCCTATTGCTACGATACGTAGACATCTGCAAACGCTATATCCTAGCATGGAAGTGTCGCGTTTACATTCTTTTGAAGGGAATACGAGATATACATGACACTTCGCAATGGATACTATATCTTATCATGAAACATAGAAGTGAGATGCGATATCGCGTTTTAGGAAGCATTAGAACACTATTGTTACGTTACGTAGATATCTGCAAAGGCTATTTCCTTGCATGGAAGTGCCACATTTACATTCTTTTGAAGTGAATACGAGGTATACATGACACTTCGCAATGAATATTATATCTTATCATGATACATAGGAATGAGGTGCTATATCCCGTTCTGAGAAGCATTAGAACTCTATTGCTAATATACGTAGACATCTGCATACAATATTTCCTAGCAAGGAAGTGTCGCACTTACATTCCATTGAAGTGAATACGAGGTATACATAACATTACTCAATGAATGTTATATCTTATTAAGAAACATAGAAATGAAATACGACATCTCGTTTTAAGAAGCATTAGTACTCTATTCCTAATATACGTAGACATCTGCAAACAATATTTCCTAGCAAGGAAATGTCGCAATTACATTCCATTGAAGTGAATACGAGGTATACATAACATTACACAATGAATATTATATCTTATTACGAAACATAGAAATGAAATACGACATCTCGTTTTAAGAAGCATTAGTACTCTATTGCTGTGAAACGTACACATCTGCAAACAATATTTCCTAGCATGTGAGTTTCGCATTTACATTCTTTTGAAGTGAATACGAGGTATACATGACACTTCGCAATGAATATTATATCTTATCATGAAACATAGAAGTGAGATGCGATACCGCGTTTTAAGAAGCATTAGAACTCTATTGCTACGATACGTAGACGTCTGCAAACAATATTTCCTAGCAAGGAAATGTCGCAATTACATTCCATTGAAGTGAATACGAGGTATACATAACATTTCACAATGAATATTATATCTTATTACGAAACATAGATATGAAATACGACATCTCGTTTTAAGAAGCATTAGTACTCTATTGCTGTGAAACGTAGACATCTGCAAACAATATTTCCTAGCATGGGAGTGTCGCATTTACATTCTTTTGTACTGAGTACGAGGTATACATGGCACTTCGCAATGAATATTAAATCTTATCATGAAACATAGAAGTGAGATGCGATATCGCGTTTTAAGAAGCATTAGAACTCTATTGCTACGATACGTAGTCATCTGCAAACAATACTTCCTAGCAAGGAAGTGTCGCATTTACATTCTTTTCAAGTGAATACGAGGTATACATAACACTCCACAATGAATATTATATCTTATCACGAAACATAGAAATGAAATGCGACCTCTCGTTTTAAGAAGCATTAGAACTCTGTTGCTACGATACGTAGACATCTGCAAACGCTATTTCCTAGCATGGAAGTGTCGCATTTACATTCAGTTGAAGTGAATACGAGGTATACATGGCACTTCGCAATGAATATTATATCTTATCATGAAACATAGAAGTGAGATGCGATATCGCGTTTTAGGAAGCATTAGAACTCTATTGCTACGATGCGTAGACATCTGCAAATGTCATTTCCTAGCAAGGAAGTGTCGCATTTACATTCTTTTGAAGTGAATACGAGGTATACATGACATTTCGCAATGAATATTATACCTTATCGCGAAACATAGAAATCAGATGCGATATCGTGATTTAAGAAGCACTAGAACTCCATTGCTACGATACGTAGACATCTGCAAACAATATTTCCTAGCAAGGAAGTGTCGCACTTACATCCTTTTGAAGTGAATACGAGATATACATGACACTTCGCAATGAGTATTATATCTTATCATGAAACATAGGAATGAGATGCGATATCGCGTTTTGAGAAGCATTAGATCTCTATTGCTACGATACGTAGACATCTGCAAACGCTATTTCCTAGCATGGAAGTTTCGCATTTACATACTTTTGAAGTGAATACGAGATATACATGACACTTCGCAATGAATATTATACCTTATCATGATACATAGGAATGAGTTGCGATATTGCGTGTTGAGAAGCATTAAAGCTCTATTGCTACGATACGTAGACATCTGCAAACAATATTTCCTAGCAAGAAAGTGTCGCATTTACATTCTTTTGAAGTGAATACGAGGTATACATGACACTTCGCAATGAATATTATACCTTATCACGAAAAATAGAAATCAGATGCGATATCGTGATTTAAGAAGCACTAGAACTCCATTGCTACGATACGCACACTTCTGCAAACGCTATTTCCTAGCATGGAAGTGTCGCATTTACATTCTTGTGATGTGAGTACGAGGTACACATGACACTTCGCAATGAATATTATATCTTATCATGAAACATAGGAATGAGGAGCTATATCGAGTTTTGAGAAGCATTAGAACTTTATTGCTAATATACGTAGACATCTGCAAACTCTATTTCCTAGCAAGGAAATGTCGCACTTACATTCCATTAAAGTGAATACGAGGTATACATAACATTACACAATGAATATTATATCTTATTACGAAACATAGAAATGAAATACGACATCTCGTTTTAAGAAGCATTAGTACTCTATTGCTGTGATACGCAGACATCTGCAAACAATATTTCCTAGCACGTGAGTGTCGCATTTACATACTTTTGAAGTGAGTACGAGGTATACATAACGCTTCGCAATGAATATTATATCTTATCATGAAACATAGAAGTGAGATGCGATATCGCGCTTTAAGAAGCATTAGAACTATAATGCTACGATACGTAGACATCTGCAAACGCTATTTCCTGGCATGTAAAAGTCGCATTTACATTCTTCTGAAGTGAATACGAGGTATACATAACACTTCGCAATGAATATTATATCTTATCTCGAACCATAGAAGTGAGATGCGATATCGCGATTTAAGGAGCACTAGAACTCTATTGCTACGATGCGTAGATATCTGCAAATGTTATTTCCTAGCAAGGAAATGTCGCACTTACATTCCATTAAAGTGAATACGAGGTATACATAACATTACACAATGAATATTGTATCTTATCACGAAACATAGAAATGAAATGCGACATCTCGTTTTAAGTAGCATTAAAACTCTATTGCTACGATACGTAGACATCTGAAAACGCTATTTCCTAGCATGGAAGTGTCGCATTTACATTCTTTTGTAGTGAATACGAAGTATACATGACACTTCGCAATGAATATTATATCTTATCATGAAACATAGAAGTGAGATGCGATATCGCGTTTTAGGAAGCATTAGAACTCTATTGCTACGATACGTAGACATCTGCAAACGCTATTTCCTAGCATGGAAGTGTCGCATTTACATTCTTTTGAAGTGAATACGAGGTATACATAACACTCTACAATGAATATTATATCTTATCACGAAACATAGGAATGAAATGCGACATCTCGCTTTAAGAAGCATTAGTACTCTATTGCTACGATACGTAGACATCTGCAAACGCTATTTCCTGGCATGTAAAAGTCGCATTTACATTCTTCTGAAGTGAATACGAGGTATACATGACACTTCGCAATGAATATTATATCTTATCACGAAACATAGAAGTGAGATGCGATATCGCGTTTTAAGAAGCATTAGAACTCTATTGCTACGATACGTAGACATCTGCAATCGCTATTTCCTAGCATGGAAGTGTCGCATTTACATTCATTTGAAGTGAATACGAGGTATACATAACACTTCGCAATGAATATTATATCTTATCTCGACACATAGATGTGAGATGCGATATCGCGATTTAAGGAGCACTAGA
Organism: Xylocopa sonorina; assembly: GCF_050948175.1. Taxonomy (NCBI): domain Eukaryota; kingdom Metazoa; phylum Arthropoda; class Insecta; order Hymenoptera; family Apidae; genus Xylocopa; species Xylocopa sonorina. Next base: position 221,995 of record NW_027490221.1, on the reverse strand, counting down.
ACTCTATTGCTACGATGCGTAGATATCTGCAAATGTTATTTCCTAGCAAGGAAATGTCGCACTTACATTCCATTAAAGTGAATACGAGGTATACATAACATTACACAATGAATATTGTATCTTATCACGATACATAGAAATGAAATGCGACATCTCGTTTTAAGTAGCATTTAAACTCTATTGCTACGATACGTAGACATCTGCAAACGCTATTTCCTAGCATGAAAGTGTCGCATTTACATTCTTTTGTAGTGAATACGAAGTATACATGACACTTCGCAATGAATATTATATCTTATCATGAAACATAGAAGTGAGATGCGATATCGCGTTTTAGGAAGCATTAGAACTCTATTGCTACGATACGTAGACATCTGCAAACGCTATTTCCTAGCATGGAAGTGTCGCATTTACATTCATTTGAAGTGAATACGAGGTATACATGACACTTCGCAATGAATATTATATCATATCATGAAACATAGGAATGAGGTGCTATATCGCGTTTTGAGAAGCATTAGAACTCTATTGCTAATATACGTAGACATCTGCAAACGCTATTTCCTAGCATGCAAGTTTCGCATTTACATTCTTTTGAAGTGAATACGAGATGTACATGACACTTCGCAATGAATATTATATCTTATCATGATACATAGGAATGAGTTGCGATATCGCGTTTTAAGAAGCATTAGAGCTCTATTGCTACGATACTTAGACATCTGCAAACCATATTTCCTAGCAAGAAAGTGTCGCATTTACATTCTTTTGAAGTGAATACGAGGTATACATGACATTACGCAATGAATATTATACCTTATCACGAAACATAGAAATCAGGTGCGATATCGTGATTTAAGAAGCACTAGAACTCCATTTCTACGATACGTAGACATCTGCAAACAATATTTCCTAGCAAGGAAGTGTCGCACTTACATCCCTTTGAAGTGAATACGAGGTATACATAACAATCCACACTGAATATTACATCTTATTACGAAACATAGAAATGAAATGCGACATCTCGTTTTAAGAAGAATTAGAACTTTATTGCTAATATACGTAGACATCTGCAAACGCTATTTCCTAGCACGGATGTGTGGCACTTACATCGTTTTGAAGTGAATACGAGGTATACATAACACTCCACAATTAATATTATATCTGATTACGAAACATAGAAATGAAATGCGACATCTAGTTTTAAGAAGAATTAGAACTTTATTGCTAATATACGTAGACATCTGCAAACGTTATTTCCTAGCAAGGAAGTGTCGCATTTACATACTTTTGAAGTGAATACGAGATATACATGACACTTCGCAATGAGTATTGTATCTTATCATGAAACATAGGAATGAGATGCGATATCGCGTTTTGAGAAGCATTAGAACTCTATTGCTACGATACGTAGACATCTGCAAACGCTATTTCCTAGCATGGAAGTTTCGCGTTTACATTCTTTTGAAGTGAACACGAGATATACATGACACTTCGCAATGAGTATTTTATCTTATCATGAAACATAGGAATGAGATGCGATTTCGCGTTTTGAGAAGCATTAGAACTCTATTGCTACGATACGTAGACATCTGCAAACGCTATTTCCTAGCATGGAAGTTTCGCATTTACATTCTTTTGAAGAGAGTACGAGATATACATGACACTTCGCAATGAATATTATATCTTATCATGAAACATAGGAATGAGTTGCGATATCGCGTTTTGAGAAGCATTAGAACACAATTGCTTCGATACGTAGACATCTGCAAACGCTATTTCCTAGCATGGAAGTTTCGCCGTTACGTTCTTTTGAAGTGAATACGAGGTATACATGACGCTTCGCAATGAGTAGTATATCTTATCGTGAATCATAGAAGTGAGATGCGATATCGCGATTTAAGAAGCATTAGTACCCTATTGCTTCGATACGTAGACATCTGCAAACGCTATTTCCAAGGAAGGAAGTGTCGCATTTACATTCATATGATGTGCACACGTGGAATACATAAAGCTTCGCAATGAATATTATATGTTATCATGAAACATAGGAATGTTATGCGATATCGCGTTTTAAAAAGCATTAGAACTCTATTGCTACGATACGTAGACATCTGCAAACGCTATTTCCTAGCAAGGATGTGTCGCATTTACATTCTTTTGAGGTGAATACGAGGTATACATAACACTCCACAATACATATTATATCTTATCACGAAACATAGAAATGAGGAGCGATTTCGCGTCTTAAGAAGCATTAGAACTCTATTGCATCGGTACGTAGACATCTGCAAACGCTATTTCCTAGGAAGGAAGTATCGCATTTACATTCATTTGAAGTGTAGGCGAGATATACATAACACTGCACAATGAATATTATATCTTATCATGAAACATAGAAGTGAGATGCGATATCGCGTTTTAAGAAACATTAGGACTCTGTTGCTTCCATACGTAGACATCTGGAAACGTAATTTCCTAGAAAGGAAGTGTCGCATTTACATTCTCTTGAGAGGAATACGATGTATACATGACACTTCGCAATCAATATTATATCTTATGATGAAACATAGAAATGAGATGCGATATGGCGATTCAAGAAGCATTAGAACTCTATTTCTTCGATACGTAGATATCTGCACCTTATTTCCTAGCAAGGAAGTGTCGCATTTACATTCTTTTGAAGTGAATTCGAGGTGTCACGTCCGGCGAAACTATTTTCCGTTGCTCCGGAGGCTTTGCGACACGAGCCTATATTTCGGTAATTCGGTCCGCGGGAACGCGTTAAGACCGGGTCCGACAATTTCGGCTGACGCGACACTAGCGAAAACGCTCGCGATAATAAGGGAATGACCCTACCTTTCGATGACTTCTCTCTCGATTTGTACGTAGAAACGGCGTGGAGGATTGTTCGCTGGGATCGTAGCGGATTTCGTTCTGTTGGCTGCTACGGAAATCTCGATCATTCGCCAGCGAAGACAAGGACGGCGGTCGGAATTCAGCGATGATGCTGAATGTGGCAGAATCGGCGTGATGCGTCGTGGTGTCTGGATCGGAAGTGTCGACGGTCGCTTCGAAAAGCGGCGTCTGGACTGGTGCGAAGGCAGGTCGCTGGTATACGAGGACTCTCGGAACACCCTACAAATATTCACGCACAAGTGATCGTATGAAATGCTTCCTACTCGCACGTCGTGTTCTTCGCAAACCGGAAGCACGATTCATTCACCAGGTTTTTCTGTACTTTCGACTAAGATCTGAAGGATAAGCGGCGGTCTCAACGTCACAAAGCCGATTTCTATACACCTTCAATTTGATGAAGAGCAACGCCAGTTGTATGGAAGAACCCGTGGAAGAATTTGTAGTTAAATGTAATGTTAAAAGTAGAACTAGAATTGTTAACACTTGATAAAATTAATGGATGTGGAAATAGTAGACTTGGTAAAAGAACTTGTACTTGGATATAGTAAAAGTAAAAATAAAATATATTCTAGGTTTAAAGTATACAAGAACTGGACCTCCTCGGTTCGCGGGGCTCTACGGTCGCGGAGGCTCGCGGTAGAGAGATCGCGATCCCGCGAGTGGGGGACTCGCATCTCGAGGCGGAGAGCGCGCTGTCCAGCGAGTGGGGACTCGCGGCTCGTGATGGGGCTAGCGGCGCATGCCGCTGGCCGGACGCATCTTACTTAGTGAAACTTAGATCTAGGAATTCTTATATATGCTTCATGATATGGTATGTATGTCCTAGCTTAGAAGTAATATATAGGTTCTAGCAGATCCTGTTCCCGGAATTGGAAAAGACCCCATTCAGGTGATGGGCTGCGGCTACGTCTTCCTGCAGGACGGAATCCTCGGTGCGAGGGAGATAGGGCTGCCCGTCCATGGTGCGGGCGAGACAGGTATACTCGGTGCTGCGAGTGAGACACTGGTGCCCGGTACGAGCGAGACAGGTATACTCGGCGGGGCGAGTGAGGCAGCGGAACTCGGTGTGAGTGAGCGCGTGCAGGTATGCGCGCGCGAACTCTTCCAGTTGCTGGTTCTGAAGGCGAGTTTGGCTGGTTGCATGCGTCCAGGAGTTGATGCTGGGGGGTGCGAGGAGGTTAGTTTCTAGGAAATTACGTTCCCAGATATATATGTATCGAAGCTATAGAGTACTAATGCCCCTTAAAACGCCATATCGCATCTCATTTCTATGTTTCGTCATAAGATATAATATTCATTGTGCAGTGTTATGTATACCTCGTATTCCTTTCAAAAGAATGTAAATGCGACACTTCCTTGCTAGGAAATAGCGTTGGCAGATGTCTACGTATCGAAGCAATAGAGTTCTAATGCTTCTCAAAACGCGATATCGTTTCACATTTCTATGTTTCATGGTAATATATAATATTCATTGCTTAGTGTCATGTATACATCGCATACACTTCAAATGAATGTAAATGCGACACTTCCTTCCTGTGAAATAGCGTTTGCAGATGTCTACGTATCGTAGCATTAGAGTTCTAATGCTTCTTAAAACGCGATATCGCTACTCATTACTATGTTTCATGATAATATATAATATTCATTGTGGAGTGTTATGTATACGTCGTATTCACTTCAAAAGAATGTAAGTGCGACACTGCCTTGCTTGGAAATAGCGTTTGCTGATGTCTACGTATCGAAGCAATAGAGTTCTAATGATTCTTAAATCGCCATATTGCATCTCATTCCTATGTTTCATGACAAGATATAATATTTAATGTGCAGTGTTATGTACTCCTCGTATTCACTTCAAAAGAAAGTGAATGCGACAATACCTTGCTAGGAAATAGCGTTTGCAGATGTCTCCGTATCGAAGAAATAGTGTTCTAATGCTTCTTAAATCGCGATATCGCATCCCATTTCTATGTTTCATGATAAGATATAATATTCATTGCGAAGTGTTATGTATACCTCGTATTCACTTCAAAAGAATGTAAATGCGACACTTCCTTGCTAGGAAATAGCGTTTGCAGATGTCTCCGTATCGAAGCAATTGAGTTCTAATGCTTCTCAAAACGCGATATCGTTTCACATTTCTATGTTTCATGGTAATATATAATATTCATTGCTTAGTGTCATGTATACATCGCATACACTTCAAATGAATGTAAATGCGACACTTCCTTCCTGTGAAATAGCGTTTGCAGATGTCTACGTATCGTAGCATTAGAGTTCTAATGCTTCTTAAAACGCGATATCGCTACTCATTACTATGTTTCATGATAATATACAATATTCATTGTGGAGTGTTATGTATACGTCGTATTCACTTCAAAAGAATGTAAGTGCGACACTGCCTTGCTTGGAAATAGCGTTTGCTGATGTCTACGTATCGAAGCAATAGAGTTCTAATGATTCTTAAATCGCCATATTGCATCTCATTCCTATGTTTCATGACAAGATATAATATTTAATGTGCAGTGTTATGTACTCCTCGTATTCACTTCAAAAGAAAGTGAATGCGACAATACCTTGCTAGGAAATAGCGTTTGCAGATGTCTCCGTATCGAAGAAATAGTGTTCTAATGCTTCTTAAATCGCGATATCGCATCCCATTTCTATGTTTCATGATAAGACATAATATTCATTGCGAAGTGTTATGTATACCTCGTATTCACTTCAAAAGAATGTAAATGCGACACTTCCTTGCTAGGAAATAGCGTTTGCAGATGTCTCCGTATCGAAGCAATTGAGTTCTAATGCTTCTCAAAACGCGATATCGTTTCTCATTCCTATGTTTCATGTCAAGATATAATATTTAATGTGCAGTGTTATCTACTCCTCGTATTCACTTCAAAAGAAAGTGAATGCCACAATTCCTTGCTAGGAAATAGCGTTTGCAGATGCCTACGTATCGTAGCATTAGTGCTCTAATGCTTCTCAAAACGCGATATCGTTTCTCATTTCTATGTTTCATGATAAGATATAATATTTAATGTGCAGTGTTATGTACTCCTCGTATTCACTTCAAAAGAAAGTGAATGCCACAATTCCTTGCTAGGAAATAGCGTTCGCAGATGCCTACGTATCGTAGGAATAGTGCTCTAATGCTTCTCAAAACGCGATATCGTTTCTCATTTCTATGATTCATGATAATATATAATATTCATTGCGAAGTGTCACGTATACCTCGCATACACTTAAAATGAATGCAAATGCGACACTTCCTTGCTAGGAAATAGCGTTGGCAGATGTCTACGTATCGAAGCAATAGAGTTCTAATGCATCTTAAATCGTCATATCGCATCTCATTTCAATGTTTCATGATAAGATATAATATTAATTGCGATGTGTCATGTATACCTCGTATACCCTTCAAAAGAATGCAAATGCGACACTTCCTTGCTCGGAAATAGCGTTTGCAGATGTCTACGTATCGAAGCAATAGAGTTCTAATGCTTCCTAAATCGCGATATCGCATCACATTTCTATGTTTCATGATAAGATATAATATTCATTGTGCAGTGTTATGTATACCTCGTATTCACCTCAAAAGAATGTAAATGCGACACTTCCTTGCTAGGAAATAGCATTTGCAGATGTATATGTATCGATGCAATAGAGTTCCAATGCTTCTTAAATCGTCATATCGCATCTCATTTCTATATTTCATGATAAGATATAATATTCATTGCGAAGTGTCATGTATACCTCGTATTCCTTTCAAAAGAATGTAAATGCGACACTTCCTTGCTAGGATGTAGCGCTTGCAAATGTTCACGTATCGAAGCAATAGAGTTCTAATGCTTCTGAAATCGCGATTTCGCATCTCATTTAAATGTTTCATGATAAAATATAATATTCATTGTGCAGTGTTATGTATACCTCGTATTCACCTCAAAAGAATGTATATGCCCTGACACTTCCTTGCTAGGAAATAGCGTTGGCAGATGTCTACGTATCGAAGCAATTGAGTTCGAATGCTTCTCAAAACGCGATATCGCATCTCATTCCTATGTTTCATGATAAGATATAATATTCAATGTGCAGTGTTATGTGCTCCTCGTATTCACTTCAAAAGAAAGTAAATGCGACAATACCTTGCTAGGAAATAGCGTTTGCAGATGTCTCCGTATCGAAGAAATAGTGTTCTAATGCTTCTTAAATCGCGATATCGCATCTCATTTCAATGTTTCATGATGAGATATAATATTCATTGCGAAGTGTTATGTATACCTCGTATTCACTTCAAAAGAATGTAAATGCGACACTTCCTTGCTAGGAAATAGCGTTTGCAGATGTCTACGTATCGTAGCATTAGTGCTCTAATGCTTCTCAAAACGCGATATCGTTTCTCATTTCTATGTTTCATGATAAGATATAATATTTAATGTGCAGTGTTATGTACTCCTCGTATTCACTTCAAAAGAAAGTGAATGCCACAATTCCTTGCTAGGAAATAGCGTTTGCAGATGCCTACGTATCGTAGGAATAGTGCTCTAATGCTTCTCAAAACGCGATATCGTTTCTCATTTCTATGATTCATGATAATATACAATATTCATTGCGAAGTGTCAAGTATACCTCGCATACACTTAAAATGAATGTAAATGCGACACTTGCTTGCTAGGAAATAGCGTTGGCAGATGTCTACGTATCGAAGCAATAGAGTTCTAATGCTTCTCATAACGCGGTATCGCATCCCATTCCTATGTTTCATGATAAGATATAATATTTAATGTGCAGTGTTATGTATACCTCGTATTCACTTGAAAAGAATGTAAATGCGACACTTCCTTCCTAGGAAGTAGCGTTTGCAGATGTCTACGTATCGAAGCAATAGAGTTCTAATGCATCTTAAATCGTCATATCGCATCTCATTTCAATGTTTCATGATAAGATATAATATTAATTGCGATGTGTCATGTATACCTCGTATACCCTTCAAAAGAATGCAAATGCGACACTTCCTTGCTCGGAAATAGCGTTTGCAGATGTCTACGTATCGAAGCAATAGAGTTCTAATGCTTCCTAAATCGCGATATCGCATCTCATTTCTATGTTTCATGATAAGATATAATATTCATTGTGCAGTGTTATGTATACCTCGTATTCACCTAAAAAGAATGTAAATGCGACACTTCCTTGCAAGGAAATAGCATTTGCAGATGTATATGTATCGATGCAATAGAGTTCCAATGCTTCTTAAATCGTCATATCGCATCTCATTTCTATATTTCATGATAAGATATAATATTCATTGCGAAGTGTCATGTATACCTCGTATTCCCTTCAAAAGAATGTAAATGCGACACTTCCTTGCTAGGAAGTAGCGCTTGCAGATGTTTACGTATCGAAGCAATAGCGATCTAATGCTTCGTAAACCGCCATATCGCTTCTCATTTCTATGTTTCATGATAAGATGTAATATTCATTGCCAAGTGTTATGTATACCTCGTATTCACTTCAAAAGAATGTAAATGCGACACTTCCTTGCTAGGAAATAGCGTTTGCAGATGTCTACGTATCGTAGCATTAGTGTTCTAATGCTTCTCAAAACGCGATATCGTTCCTCATTTCTATGTTTCATGATAAGATATAATATTAAATGTGCAGTGGTATGTACTCCTCGTATTCACTACAAAAGAAAGTGAATGCCACAATTCCTTGCTAGGAAATAGCGTTTGCAGATGCCTACGTATCGTAGCATTAGTGCTCTAAAGCTTCTCAAATCGCGATATCGTTTCTCATTTCTATGTTTCATGATAAGATATAATATTTAATGTGCAGTGTTATGTACTCCTCGTATTCACTTAAAAAGAATGTGAATGCCACAATTCCTTGCAAGCAAATAGCGTTTGCAGATGCCTACGTATCGTAGCATTAGTGCTCTAATGCTTCTCAAAACGCGATATCGTTTCTCATTTCTATGTTTCATGATAAGATATAATATTTAATGTGCAGTGTTATGTACTCCTCGTATTCACTTCAAAAGAAAGTGAATGCCACAATTCCTTGCTAGGAAATAGCGTTCGCAGATGCCTACGTATCGTAGGAATAGTGCTCTAATGCTTCTCAAAACGCGATATCGTTTCTCATTTCTATGTTTCATGATAAGATATAATATTTAATGTGCAGTGTTATGTACTCCTCGTATTCACTTCAAAAGAAAGTGAATGCCACAATTTCTTGCTAGGAAATAGCGTTTGCAGATGCCTACGTATCGTAGGAATAGTGCTCTAATGCTTCTCAAAACGCGATATCGTTTCTCATTTCTATGATTCATGATAATATACAATATTCATTGCGAAGTGTCACGTATACCTCGCATACACTTAAAATGAATGTAAATGCGACACTTCCTTGCTAGGAAATAGCGTTGGCAGATGTCTACGTATCGAAGCAATAGAGTTCTTATGCTTCTCAAAACGCGATATCGCATCCCATTCCTATGTTTCATGATAAGATATAATATTTAATGTGCAGTGTTATGTACTCCTCGTATTCACATCAAAGGAAAGTGAATGCGACAATACCTTGCTAGGAAATAGCGTTTGCAGACGTCTCCGTATCGAAGAAATTGTGTTCTAATGCTTCTTAAATCACGATATCGCATCTCACTTCTATGTTTCGTGATAAGATATAATATTCATTGCGAAGTGTCATGCTTACCTCGTACTCATTTCAAAAGAATGTAAATGCGACACTTCCTTGCTAGGAAATAGCGTTTGCAGATGTCTACGTATCGTAGCATTAGTGCTCTAATGCTTCTCAAAACGCGATTTCGTTTCTCATTTCTATGATTCATGATAATATACAATATTCATTGCGAAGTGTCACGTATACTTCGCATACACTTAAAATGAATGTAAATGCGACACTTCCTTGCTAGGAAATAGCGTTGACAGATGTCTACGTATCGAAGCAATAGAGTTCTAATGATTCTCAAAACGCGATATCGCATCCCATTCCTATGTTTCATGATAAGATATAATATTTAATGTGCAGTGTTATGTACTCCTCGTATTCACATCAAAAGAAAGTGAATGCGACAATACCTTGCTAGGAAATAGCGTTTGCAGATGTCTCCGTATCGAAGAAATGGTGTACTAATGCTTCTTAATTCGCGATACCGCATCTCATTTCTATGTTTCATGATAATATGTAATATTCATTGCGAAGTGTCATGTATACCTCGCATGCACTTAAAATGAATGTAAATGCGACAATACCTTGCTAGGAAATAGCGTTTGCAGATGTCTCCGTATCGAAGAAATAGTGTTCTAATGCTCCTTAATTTGCGATATCGCATCTCATTCCTATGTTTCATGATAATATGTAATATTCATTGCGAAGTGTCATGTATACCTCGCATGCACTTAAAATGAATGTAAATGCGACACTTCATTGCTAGGAAATAGCGTTTGCTGATGTCTACGTATCGAAGCAACAGAGTTCCAATGCTTCTTAAATCGTCATATCGCATCTCATTTCTATGTTTCACGGTAAGATATAATATTCATTGCGAAGTGTCATGTATACCTCGTATTCCTTTCAAAAGAATGTAAATGCGACACTTCCTTGCTAGGAAGTAGCGCTTGCAGATGTTTACGTATCGAAGCAATAGCGATCTAATGCTTCGTAAACCGCCATATCGCTTCTCATTTCTATGTTTCATGATAAGATATAATATTCATTGCGAAGTGTTATGTATACCTCGTATTCACTTCAAAAGAATGTAAATGCGACACTTCCTTGCTAGGAAATAACGTTTGCAGATGTCTGCGCATCGTAGCATTAGAGTTTTAATGCTACTAAAAACGAGATGTCGCATTTCATTTCTATGTATCGTGATAAGATACAATATTCATTGTGGAGTGTTATGTATACCTCGTATTCACTTCAAGAGAATGTAAATGCGACACTTCCATGCTAGGAAATAGCGTTTGCAGATGTCTACGTATCGTAGCAATAGAGTTCTTATGCTTCTTAAAACGCGATATCGCATTTCACTTCTAAGTTTTATGATAAGATATAATATATTCATTGCGATGTGTCATGTATACCTCGTATTATCTTCAAAAGAATGTAAATGCGGCACTTCCATGCTAGGAAATAGCGTTTGCAGATGTCTACGTATCGTAGCAATAGAGTTCTAATGCTTCTTAGAACGAGATGTCGCATCTCACTGCTATGTTTCATGATAAGATATAATATTCATTGGGAAGTGTCATGTATATCTCGTATTCACATCAAAAGAATGTAAATGCAACACTTCCATGCTAGGAAATAACAACTGCAGACGTATACGCATCGTAGCAATAGAGTTCTAATGCTTCCTAAAACGCGATATCGCATCTCACTTCTATGTTTCATGATAAGATATAGTATCCAATGCGAAGTGTCATGTATATCTCGTATTCACATCAAAAGAATGTAAATGCGACACTTCCATGCTAGAAAATAGCGTTTGCAGATGTCTACGAATCGTAGCAATAGAGTTTTAATGCTACTTAAAACGAGATGTCGCATTTCATTTCTATGTTTCATGATAAGATATAGTATCCATTGCGAAGTGTCATGTATATCTCGTATTCGCTTCAAAATAATGTAAACGCGACACTTCCATGCTAGGGAATAGCGTTTCCAGATGTCTGCGTATCGTAGCAATAGAGTTGTAATGCTTCTTAAAACGCGATATCGCACCTCATTCCTATGTTTCATGATAAGATATAGTATCCATTGCGAAGTGTCATGTATACCTCGTATTCACTTCAAAAGAATGTAAATGCGACACTTCCTTGCTAGGAAATAACGTTTGCAGATGTCTGCGCATCGTAGCAATAGAGTCTTAATGCTACTAAAAACGAGATGTCGCATTTCATTTCTATGTATCGTGATAAGATACAATATTCATTGTGGAGTGTTATGTATACCTCGCATTCACTTCAAAAGAATGTAAATGCGACACTTCCTTGCTAGGAAATATTGTTTGCAGATGTCTACGTATCGTAGCAATAGAGTTCTAATGCTTCTTAAAACGCGATATCGCATCTCACTTCTATGTTTCATGATAAGATATAATATTCATTGCGAAGTGTCATGTATATCTCGTATTCACATCAAAAGAATGTAAATGCGACACTTCCATGCTAGGAAATAGCATTTGCAGATGTCTACGTATCGTAGCAATAGAGTTTTAATGCTACTAAAAACGAGATGTTGCATTTCATTTCTATGTTTCGAGATAAGATATAATATTCATTGTGGAATGTTATGTATACCTCGTATTCACATCAAAAGAATGTAAATGCGACACTTCCTTGCTAGGAAATAACGTTTGCAGATGTCTGCGCATCGTAGCAATAGAGTCTTAATGCTACTAAAAACGAGATGTCGCATTTCATTTCTATGTATCGTGATAAGATACAATATTCATTGTGGAGTGTTATGTATACCTCGCATTCACTTCAAAAGAATGTAAATGCGACACTTCCTTGCTAGGAAATATTGTTTGCAGATGTCTACGTATCGTAGCAATAGAGTTCTAATGCTTCTTAAAACGCGATATCGCATCTCACTTCTATGTTTCATGATAAGATATAGTATCCAATGCGAAGTGTCATGTATATCTCGTATTCACATCAAAAGAATGTAAATGCGACACTTCCATGCTAGAAAATAGCGTTTGCAGATGTCTACGAATCGTAGCAATAGAGTTTTAATGCTACTTAAAACGAGATGTCGCATTTCATTTCTATGTTTCATGATAAGATATAGTATCCATTGCGAAGTGTCATGTATATCTCGTATTCGCTTCAAAATAATGTAAATGCGACACTTCCATGCTAGGGAATAGCGTTTCCAGATGTCTGCGTATCGTAGCAATAGAGTTGTAATGCTTCTTAAAACGCGATATCGCACCTGATTCCTATGTTTCATGATAAGATATAGTATCCATTGCGAAGTGTCATGTATACCTCGTATTCACTTCAAAAGAATGTAAATGCGACACTTACATGCTAGGAAATAGCGTTTGCAGATGTCTAAGTATCGTAGCAATAAAGCTCTGATGCTTCCTAAAACGAGATGTCGCATTTCATTCCTATGTTTCGTGATAAGGTATAATATTCATTGTAGAGTGTTATGTATACCTCGTATTCACTTCAAAAGAATGTAAATGCGACACTTCCATACTAGGAAATAGGGTTTGCAGATGTCTACGTATCGTAGCAATAGAGTTCTAGTGCTTCTTAAATCGCGATATCGCATCTCACATCTATGTTTCAAGATAAGATATAATATTAATTGCGAAGTGTCATGTATACCTCGTATTAACTTCAAAAGAATGTAAATGCGGCATTTCCATGCTAGGTAATAGCATTTGCAGATGTCTACGTATCGTAGCAATATAGTTCTAATGCTTCTTAAAACGCGATATCGCATCTCACTTCTATGTTTCATGATAAGATATAATATTCATTGCCAAGTGTTATGAATACCTCGTATTATCTTCAAAAGAATGTAAATGCGGCACTTCCATGCTAGGAAATAGCGTTTGCAGATGTCTACGTATCGTAGGAATAGTGTACTAATGCTTCTCAAAACGAGATGTCGCATCTCACTGCTATGTTTCATGATAAGAAATATTACTCATTATGGAGTGTTATGTATACCTCGTATTCACTTCAAAAGAATGTAAATGCGACACTTGCATGCTAGGAAATTGCATTTGCAGATGTCTACGTGTCGTAGCAATAGAGTTTTAATGCTACTAAAAACGAGATGTTGCATTTCATTTCTATGTTTCGAGATAAGATATAATATTCATTGTGGAATGTTATGTATACCTCGTATTCACTTCAAAAGAATGTAAATGCGACACTTCCTTGCTAGGAAATAACGTTTGCAGATGTCTGCGCATCGTAGCAATAGAGTTTTAATGCTACTAAAAACGAGATGTCGCATTTCATTTCTATGTATCGTGATAAGATACAATATTCATTGTGGAGTGTTACGTATACCTCGCATTCACTTCAAAAGAATGTAAATGCGACACTTCTTTGCTAGGAAATATTGTTTGCAGATGTCAACGTATCGTAGCAATAGAGTTCTAATGCTTCTTAAAACGCGATATCGCATCTCACTTCTATGTTTCATGATAAGATATAGTATCCAATGCGAAGTGTCATGTATATCTCGTATTCACATCAAAAGAATGTAAATGCGACACTTCCATGCTAGAAAATAGCGTTTGCAGATGTCTACGAATCGTAGCAATAGAGTTTTAATGCTACTTAAAACGAGATGTCGCATTTCATTTCTATGTTTCATGATAAGATATAGTATCCATTGCGAAGTGTCATGTATATCTCGTATTCGCTTCAAAATAATGTAAATGCGACACTTCCATGCTAGGGAATAGCGTTTCCAGATGTCTGCGTATCGTAGCAATAGAGTTGTAATGCTTCTTAAAACGCGATATCGCACCTCATTCCTATGTTTCATGATAAGATATAGTATCCATTGCGAAGTGTCATGTATACCTCGTATTCACTTCAAAAGAATGTAAATGCGACACTTACATGCTAGGAAATAGCGTTTGCAGATGTCTAAGTATCGTAGCAATAGAGTTCTGATGCTTCTTAAAACGAGATGTCGCATTTCATTCCTATGTTTCATGATAAGATATAATATTCATTGCCAAGTGTTGTGAATACCTCGTATTATCTTCAAAAGAATGTAAGTGCGGCACTTCCATGCTAGGAAATAGCGTTCGCAGATGTCTACGTATCGTAGCAATATAGTTCTAATGCTTCTTAAAACGCGATATCGCATCTCACTTCTATGTTTCATGATAAGATATAATATTCATTGCGAAGTGTTATGAATACCTCGTATTATCTTCAAAAGAATGTAAATGCGAATCTTCCATGCTAGGAAATAGCGTTTGCAGATGTCTACGTATCGTAGCAATAGAGCTCTAATGCTTCCTAAAATAAGAAGTCGTATTTCATTTCTATGTTTCGTAGTAAGATATAATATTCATTGTGGAATGTTATGTATACCTCGTATTATCTTCAAAAGAATGTAAATGCGACACTTCCATGCTAGGAAATAACATTTGCAGATGTCTACGTATCGTAGCAATAGAGTTCTTATGCTTCTTAAAACGCGATATCGCATTTCACTTCTATGTTTCATGATAAGGTATAATATTCATTGCGAAGTGCCATGTATACCTCGTATTCACTTCAAATGAATGTAAATGCGACACTTACATGCTAGGAAATAGCGTTTGCAGATGTCTACGTATCGTAGGAATAGTGTACTAATGCTTCTCAAAACGAGATGTCGCATCTCACTGCTATGTTTCATGATAAGAAATATTACTCATTATGGAGTGTTATGTATACCTCGTATTCACTTCAAAAGAATGTAAATGCGACACTTGCATGCTAGGAAATTGCATTTGCAGATGTCTACGTGTCGTAGCAATAGAGTTTTAATGCTACTAAAAACGAGATGTTGCATTTCATTTCTATGTTTCGAGATAAGATATAATATTCATTGTGGAATGTTATGTATACCTCGTATTCACTTCAAAAGAATGTAAATGCGACACTTCCTTGCTAGGAAATAACGTTTGCAGATGTCTGCGCATCGTAGCAATAGAGTTTTAATGCTACTAAAAACGAGATGTCGCATTTCATTTCTATGTATCGTGATAAGATACAATATTCATTGTGGAGTGTTATGTATACCTCGCATTCACTTCAAAAGAATGTAAATGCGACACTTCTTTGCTAGGAAATATTGTTTGCAGATGTCAACGTATCGTAGCAATAGAGTTCTAATGCTTCTTAAAACGCGATATCGCATCTCACTTCTATGTTTCATGATAAGATATAGTATCCAATGCGAAGTGTCATGTATATCTCGTATTCACATCAAAAGAATGTAAATGCGACACTTCCATGCTAGAAAATAGCGTTTGCAGATGTCTACGAATCGTAGCAATAGAGTTTTAATGCTACTTAAAACGAGATGTCGCATTTCATTTCTATGTTTCATGATAAGATATAGTATCCATTGCGAAGTGTCATGTATATCTCGTATTCGCTTCAAAATAATGTAAATGCGACACTTCCATGCTAGGGAATAGCGTTTCCAGATGTCTGCGTATCGTAGCAATAGAGTTGTAATGCTTCTTAAAACGCGATATCGCACCTGATTCCTATGTTTCATGATAAGATATAGTATCCATTGCGAAGTGTCATGTATACCTCGTATTCACTTCAAAAGAATGTAAATGCGACACTTACATGCTAGGAAATAGCGTTTGCAGATGTCTAAGTATCGTAGCAATAAAGCTCTGATGCTTCCTAAAACGAGATGTCGCATTTCATTCCTATGTTTCGTGATAAGGTATAATATTCATTGTAGAGTGTTATGTATACCTCGTATTCACTTCAAAAGAATGTAAATGCGACACTTCCATACTAGGAAATAGGGTTTGCAGATGTCTACGTATCGTAGCAATAGAGTTCTAGTGCTTCTTAAATCGCGATATCGCATCTCACATCTATGTTTCAAGATAAGATATAATATTAATTGCGAAGTGTCATGTATACCTCGTATTAACTTCAAAAGAATGTAAATGCGGCATTTCCATGCTAGGTAATAGCATTTGCAGATGTCTACGTATCGTAGCAATATAGTTCTAATGCTTCTTAAAACGCGATATCGCATCTCACTTCTATGTTTCATGATAAGATATAATATTCATTGCCAAGTGTTATGAATACCTCGTATTATCTTCAAAAGAATGTAAATGCGGCACTTCCATGCTAGGAAATAGCGTTTGCAGATGTCTACGTATCGTAGGAATAGTGTACTAATGCTTCTCAAAACGAGATGTCGCATCTCACTGCTATGTTTCATGATAAGAAATATTACTCATTATGGAGTGTTATGTATACCTCGTATTCACTTCAAAAGAATGTAAATGCGACACTTGCATGCTAGGAAATTGCATTTGCAGATGTCTACGTGTCGTAGCAATAGAGTTTTAATGCTACTAAAAACGAGATGTTGCATTTCATTTCTATGTTTCGAGATAAGATATAATATTCATTGTGGAATGTTATGTATACCTCGTATTCACTTCAAAAGAATGTAAATGCGACACTTCCTTGCTAGGAAATAACGTTTGCAGATGTCTGCGCATCGTAGCAATAGAGTTTTAATGCTACTAAAAACGAGATGTCGCATTTCATTTCTATGTATCGTGATAAGATACAATATTCATTGTGGAGTGTTACGTATACCTCGCATTCACTTCAAAAGAATGTAAATGCGACACTTCTTTGCTAGGAAATATTGTTTGCAGATGTCAACGTATCGTAGCAATAGAGTTCTAATGCTTCTTAAAACGCGATATCGCATCTCACTTCTATGTTTCATGATAAGATATAGTATCCAATGCGAAGTGTCATGTATATCTCGTATTCACATCAAAAGAATGTAAATGCGACACTTCCATGCTAGAAAATAGCGTTTGCAGATGTCTACGAATCGTAGCAATAGAGTTTTAATGCTACTTAAAACGAGATGTCGCATTTCATTTCTATGTTTCATGATAAGATATAGTATCCATTGCGAAGTGTCATGTATATCTCGTATTCGCTTCAAAATAATGTAAATGCGACACTTCCATGCTAGGGAATAGCGTTTCCAGATGTCTGCGTATCGTAGCAATAGAGTTGTAATGCTTCTTAAAACGCGATATCGCACCTCATTCCTATGTTTCATGATAAGATATAGTATCCATTGCGAAGTGTCATGTATACCTCGTATTCACTTCAAAAGAATGTAAATGCGACACTTACATGCTAGGAAATAGCGTTTGCAGATGTCTAAGTATCGTAGCAATAGAGTTCTGATGCTTCTTAAAACGAGATGTCGCATTTCATTCCTATGTTTCATGATAAGATATAATATTCATTGCCAAGTGTTGTGAATACCTCGTATTATCTTCAAAAGAATGTAAGTGCGGCACTTCCATGCTAGGAAATAGCGTTCGCAGATGTCTACGTATCGTAGCAATATAGTTCTAATGCTTCTTAAAACGCGATATCGCATCTCACTTCTATGTTTCATGATAAGATATAATATTCATTGCGAAGTGTTATGAATACCTCGTATTATCTTCAAAAGAATGTAAATGCGAATCTTCCATGCTAGGAAATAGCGTTTGCAGATGTCTACGTATCGTAGCAATAGAGCTCTAATGCTTCCTAAAATAAGAAGTCGTATTTCATTTCTATGTTTCGTAGTAAGATATAATATTCATTGTGGAATGTTATGTATACCTCGTATTATCTTCAAAAGAATGTAAATGCGACACTTCCATGCTAGGAAATAACATTTGCAGATGTCTACGTATCGTAGCAATAGAGTTCTTATGCTTCTTAAAACGCGATATCGCATTTCACTTCTATGTTTCATGATAAGGTATAATATTCATTGCGAAGTGCCATGTATACCTCGTATTCACTTCAAATGAATGTAAATGCGACACTTACATGCTAGGAAATAGCGTTTGCAGATGTCTACGTATCGTAGGAATAGTGTACTAATGCTTCTCAAAACGAGATGTCGCATCTCACTGCTATGTTTCATGATAAGAAATATTACTC
Organism: Xylocopa sonorina; assembly: GCF_050948175.1. Taxonomy (NCBI): domain Eukaryota; kingdom Metazoa; phylum Arthropoda; class Insecta; order Hymenoptera; family Apidae; genus Xylocopa; species Xylocopa sonorina. Next base: position 203,333 of record NW_027490221.1, on the reverse strand, counting down.
ATTATGGAGTGTTATGTATACCTCGTATTCACTTCAAAAGAATGTAAATGCGACACTTGCATGCTAGGAAATTGCATTTGCAGATGTCTACGTGTCGTAGCAATAGAGTTTTAATGCTACTAAAAACGAGATGTTGCATTTCATTTCTATGTTTCGAGATAAGATATAATATTCATTGTGGAATGTTATGTATACCTCGTATTCACTTCAAAAGAATGTAAATGCGACACTTCCTTGCTAGGAAATAACGTTTGCAGATGTCTGCGCATCGTAGCAATAGAGTTTTAATGCTACTAAAAACGAGATGTCGCATTTCATTTCTATGTATCGTGATAAGATACAATATTCATTGTGGAGTGTTATGTATACCTCGCATTCACTTCAAAAGAATGTAAATGCGACACTTCTTTGCTAGGAAATATTGTTTGCAGATGTCAACGTATCGTAGCAATAGAGTTCTAATGCTTCTTAAAACGCGATATCGCATCTCACTTCTATGTTTCATGATAAGATATAGTATCCAATGCGAAGTGTCATGTATATCTCGTATTCACATCAAAAGAATGTAAATGCGACACTTCCATGCTAGAAAATAGCGTTTGCAGATGTCTACGAATCGTAGCAATAGAGTTTTAATGCTACTTAAAACGAGATGTCGCATTTCATTTCTATGTTTCATGATAAGATATAGTATCCATTGCGAAGTGTCATGTATATCTCGTATTCGCTTCAAAATAATGTAAATGCGACACTTCCATGCTAGGGAATAGCGTTTCCAGATGTCTGCGTATCGTAGCAATAGAGTTGTAATGCTTCTTAAAACGCGATATCGCACCTCATTCCTATGTTTCATGATAAGATATAGTATCCATTGCGAAGTGTCATGTATACCTCGTATTCACTTCAAAAGAATGTAAATGCGACACTTACATGCTAGGAAATAGCGTTTGCAGATGTCTAAGTATCGTAGCAATAGAGTTCTGATGCTTCTTAAAACGAGATGTCGCATTTCATTCCTATGTTTCATGATAAGATATAATATTCATTGCCAAGTGTTGTGAATACCTCGTATTATCTTCAAAAGAATGTAAGTGCGGCACTTCCATGCTAGGAAATAGCGTTCGCAGATGTCTACGTATCGTAGCAATATAGTTCTAATGCTTCTTAAAACGCGATATCGCATCTCACTTCTATGTTTCATGATAAGATATAATATTCATTGCGAAGTGTTATGAATACCTCGTATTATCTTCAAAAGAATGTAAATGCGAATCTTCCATGCTAGGAAATAGCGTTTGCAGATGTCTACGTATCGTAGCAATAGAGCTCTAATGCTTCCTAAAATAAGAAGTCGTATTTCATTTCTATGTTTCGTAGTAAGATATAATATTCATTGTGGAATGTTATGTATACCTCGTATTCACTTCAAAAGAATGTAAATGCGACACTTCCTTGCTAGGAAATAACATTTGCAGATGTCTACGTATCGTAGCAATAGAGTTCTTATGCTTCTTAAAACGCGATATCGCATTTCACTTCTATGTTTCATGATAAGGTATAATATTCATTGCGAAGTGCCATGTATACCTCGTATTCACTTCAAATGAATGTAAATGCGACACTTACATGCTAGGAAATAGCGTTTGCAGATGTCTACGTATCGTAGGAATAGTGTACTAATGCTTCTCAAAACGAGATGTCGCATCTCACTGCTATGTTTCATGATAAGAAATATTATTCATTATGGAGTGTTATGTATACCTCGTATTCACTTCAAAAGAATGTAAATGCGACACTTGCATGCTAGGAAATAGCATTTGCAGATGTCTACGTGTCGTAGCAATAGAGTTTTAATGCTACTAAAAACGAGATGTTGCATTTCATTTCTATGTTTCGAGATAAGATATAATATTCATTGTGGAATGTTATGTATACCTCGTACTCACATCAAAAGAATGTAAATGCGACACTTCCTTGCTAGGAAGTAACGTTTGCAGATGTCTGCGCATCGTAGCAATAGAGTTTTAATGCTACTAAAAACGAGATGTCGCATTTCATTTCTATGTATCGTGATAAGATACAATATTCATTGTGGAGTGTTATGTATACCTCGTATTCACTTCAAGAGAATGTAAATGCGACAATTCCATGCTAGGAAATAGCGTTTGCAGATGTCTACGTGTCGTAGCAATAGAGTTTTAATGCTACTAAAAACGAGATGTTGCATTTCATTTCTATGTTTCGAGATAAGATATAATATTCATTGTGGAATGTTATGTATACCTCGTATTCACTTCAAAAGAATGTAAATGCGAAACTTCCTTGCTAGGAAATAACGTTTGCAGATGTCTGCGCATCGTAGTAATAGAGTTTTAATGCTACTAAAAACGAGATGTCGCATTTCATTTCTATGTATCGTGATAAGTTACAATATTCATTGTGGAGTGTTATGTATACCTCGCATTCACTTCAAAAGAATGTAAATGCGACACTTCCTTGCTAGGAAATATTGTTTGCAGATGTCTACGTATCGTAGCAATAGAGTTCTAATGCTTCTTAAAACGCGATATCGCATCTCACTTCTATGTTTCATGATAAGATATAATAATCATTGCGAAGTGTTATGAATTCCTCGTATTATCTTCAAAAGAATGTAAATGCGGCACTTCCATGCTAGGAAATAGCGTTTGCAGATGTCTACGTATCGTAGCAATAGAGTTCTAATGCTTCTTAAAATGAGAAGTCGTATTTCATTTCTATGTTTCGTAATAAGATATAATATTCATTGTGGAATGTTATCTATACCTTGTATTCACTTCAAAAAAATGTAAATGCGACACTTCCTTGCTAGGAAATAACATTTGCAGATGTCTACGCATCGTAGCAATAGAGTTCTAATGCTTCTTAAAAAGAGAAGTCGTATTTCATTTCTATGTTTCGTAATAAGATATAATATTCATTGTGGAATGTTATGTATACCTCGTATTCACTTCAAAAGAATGTAAATGCGACACTTCCTTGCTAGGAAATAACATTTGCAGATGTCTACGCATCGTAGCAATGGAGTTCTACTGCTTCTTAAAACGCGATGTCGCACCTCATTCCTATGTTTCATGATAAGATATAGTATCCATTGCGAAGTGTCATGTATACCTCGTATTCACTTCAAAAGAAAGTAAATGCGACACTTACATGCTAGGAAATAGCGTTAGCAGATGTCTAAGTATCGTTGCAATAGAGTTCTGATGCTTCTTAAAACGCGATATCGCATCTCACTGCTATGTTTCATGATATGATATAATATCCATTGCGAAGTGTCATGCATACCTCGTATTCAATTCAATGGAATGTAAATGCGACACTACCATGCTAGGAAATAGCGTTTGCAGATGTCTACGTATCGTAGTAATATAGTTCCAATGCTTCTTAAAACGCGATATCGCATCTCACTTCTATGTTTCATGATAAGATATAATATTCATTGCGAAGTGTCATGTATACCTCGTATTAACTTCAAAAGCATGTAAATGCGGCATTTCCATGCTAGGTAATAGCGTTTGCAAATGTTTACGTATCGTAGCAGTAGAGTTCTAATGCTTCTTAAAACGCGATATCGCATCTCACTGCTATGTTTCATGATAAGATATAATATTCATTGCGAAGTGTCATGTATACCTCGTATTAACTTCAAAAGCATGTAAATGCGGCATTTCCATGCTAGGTAATGGCGTTTGCAAATGTTTACGTATCGTAGCAGTAGAGTTCTAATGCTTCTTAAAACGCGATATCGCATCTCACTGCTATGTTTCATGATAAGATATAATATTCATTGCGAAGTGTCATGTATACCTCGTATTAACTTCAAAAGCATGTAAATGCGGCATTTCCATGCTAGGTAATGGCGTTTGCAAATGTTTACGTATCGTAGCAGTAGAGTTCTAATGCTTCTTAAAACGCGATATCGCATCTCACTGCTATGTTTCATGATAAGATATAATATTCATTGCGAAGTGTCATGTATACCTCGTATTAACTTCAAAAGCATGTAAATGCGGCATTTCCATGCTAGGTAATAGCGTTTGCAAATGTTTACGTATCGTAGCAGTAGAGTTCTAATGCTTCTTAAAACGCGATATCGCATCCCACTGCTATGTTTCATGAGAAGATATAATATCCATTGCGAAGTGTCATGCATACCTCGTATTCAATTCAATGGAATGTAAATGCGACACTACCATGCTAGGAAATAGCGTTTGCAGATGTCTACGTATCGTAGCAATAGAGTTCTAATGCATCTTAAAACGAAATGTCGCATTTTATTTCTATGTTTCGTGATATGATATAATATTCATTGTTGAGTGTTATGTATACCTCGTATTCACTTCAAAAGAATGTAAATGCGACACTTCCGTGCTAGGAAATAGCGTTTGCAGATGTCTACATATCGTAGCAAGAGAGATCTAATGCTTCTTAAAACGCGATATCGCATCTCACACCTATGTTTCATGATAAGATATAATAATCATTGCGATGTGTTATGTATACCTCGTAATCACTTCAAAAGAATGTAAATGCGACACTTCCATGCTAGGAAATAGCGTTTGCAGATGTCTACGTATCGTAGCAAGAGAGATCTAATGCTTCTTAAAACGCGATATCGCATCTCATGTCTATGATTCATGATAAG